>NC_045447.1:13745465-13755660 GCF_002776525.5 Piliocolobus tephrosceles
GGCATGGTGGCAGGCGCCTGCAATCCCAGCTACTCGGGAGGCTGAGGCAGGAGAATTGCTTGAACCCAGGAGGTAGAGGTTGAAGTGAGCCGAGATCATGCCATTGCACTCCAGCCTGGATGACAAGAGTGATACTGTCTCAAAAAAAAAAAAAATATATATATATATATATGTGTGTGTGTGTGTGTGTCTGCGTGTGTGTGTGTGCGTGCGCGCGTATGTTTATGTGTGTGTGTGTACACATATATATATATATATATATATATTTTTTTTTTTTTTTTTTTTTTTTTTTTAGCGGATGTGGTGGTACGTGCCTGAAGTCCCAGATAGTTGGCAGGCTGAGGCGGGAGGATTGCTTGAACCCAGGAGTTTGAGATTACGGTTAACTATAATTGCACCACTGCACTCTAGCCTGGGAAAGACTCTCTGTCTACAAAAAAAAAAAAAAAAAAAAAAAAAAGAATGATTTCAGTCTATTGCTTTATAACCCAGGATGTGGTCACTCTTCATAAATGTTGCATTGTTCTTGCAAAAGTTGTATCTTCTGCGGGTGTAGGCTGCAGGGTCTTGCTCTGTCTCCCAGGCTGGAGTGTGGTGGCATGATCATAGCTCACTGCAACCTTCATCTCCTAGGTTCAAGTGATCCTCCTACCTCAGCCTCCCGAGTAGCTGGACCACAGGCATGCACCACCACGCCTGGCTAATTTTTTTGTATTTTTTGTAGGGATGGGGTTTTGCCATGTTGTCCAGGCTGGTCAAGTGATCTGCCTGTCTTGGCCTTCCTGAGTAGTGCTGGGATTACAAGTGTGAGCCACTATGCCTGGCCAGATCTGTGTGCATGTGTGTGTGTGTTGTTGTTGTGTGTTTTTTTTTTTTTTGAGACAGAGCCTCACTCTGTCACCCAGGTTGTGGAGTGCAATGGCGTAATCTCGGCTCACTGCAAACTCCACTGCCCAGGTTCAAGTGATTCTCCTGCCTCAGCCTTCCGAGTAGCTGGGATTACAGGCGCACACCACCACACCCGGCTAATTTTTTACATTTTTGGTAGAGACGGGGTTTTACTGTGTTAGTCAGGATGGTCTCGATCTTCTGGCCTCATGATCTGCCCGCCTTGGCCTCCCAAAGTGCTGAGATTACAGGCGTGAACCAGATCTGGTTTTTCAATTTTGTTTTAGATTCTCACTGATTTTTTCCCTGCCTTTTCTATTAATTACTAAAGAAAGTATGTTACAATCTCTCATGATTGCTTTGTCTGTTTCTCCCTGTATTTATTCCAGTATTTATATATTTTAAAGTTACTTTATGAGATGCATATAATTTAAAAACTGTTAATTTTCCTGACAAATTAAACTTCTTGTCATTATAAAATGTTTCTTCTGGTCGTTATTTTCATGCTATATCTTTTCCCATCCTTTTCTTGGACACTTCTAATAACATTTACCCTTTTATGTTGAACTTTCTGTACAATTTTGTTTCAATGTGTCTGTTTTAATTGAATTACCTAGTCCGTTCACACTTAATTACTTATTTACTTGGTTTTTTAAAATCTACCTTCTTTTGTGCCTTCCTTTTTTCTTGCTTTTTATACATTTCCTTGTCTCTCTTTTCTGTTTTTAAATTTAAATAATTAATTAATTAATTAACTTGAGACGGAGTCTTGCTCTGTCACCCAGGCTGGAGTGCAGTGGCGTAATCTCACTGCAACCTCTGCGCCTGGGTTCAAGTGATTCTTCTGCCTCAACCTTCCGAGTAGCTGGAATTATAGGCACGCACCACCACGCCCACCTAATTTTTGTATTTTTAGTAGAGACGGGGTTTCACCATGTTGGTCAGTCTGGTCTCAAACTCCTAACCTCAAGTGATCTGCCCGCCTCAGCTTCCCAAGGTGCTGGGGTTACAGGTGTAAGCCATTGTGCCCAGCCAGAAGTCCCCCTTTTTTTTCAAAGTGAAAATCATTTAATGTTTTTTTGTGATTATAAGTTACACATGTGAAATTTTTAAAATACTAGACAGTAAGATAGGTATTTTAAAAAGTAAAAGTTACCTCAAATACTACTCCCTAATGCTGCTAGCATTCTGCAGTATATATTTAGACGTATGTACAGACAAGGATATAACTTTCCCAGTTCTATTTGTGGGACCTAGGCGGTCCACCTCTCTGAAACTCAGTTTCCCTAGCTATGAAGCGGGAGTGTGATCAACATGAGTAGGCTATAGAACCCAGTTACTTTGTCAAACACGAATCTAGGTGTTCCCATAAGGTATTTTTGTACATTGGTTGAGTCAACATCTACAGCTGACTTCAAATAAAGATTACAGGCTGGGCTCACACCTGTAATTCCAGCACTTTGGGAGCCTGAGGCGGGTGGATTACTTGAGGTCAGGAGTTCGAGACCAGCCTGGCCAACGTGGTGAAACCTCTGTCTCTGCTCAAAATACAAAAAAATTAGCTGGATGTGGCAGTGTACGCCTGTAGTCCCAGCTACTTAGAAGGCTGAGGCATGAGAATCACTTGAACCTGGGAGGCGGAGTTGCAGTAAGCCAAGATCACATCACTTCACTCCAGCCTGGGCAATAGAGTGAGACTCTGTCTTTAAAAAAAAAAAAAAGGGCCAGGCCTAGTGGCTCACTCCTGTAATTCTAACCCTTTGAGAGGCCAAGATGGGTGCATCATCTGAGCTCAGGAGTTTGAGACCAGTCTGGCAACACGGTGAAACCCTGTCGTTATTAAAAATACAAAACATTAGCTGGGCATGGTGGTGCATGCTGGTAATCCCAGCTATTTGGGAGACTGAGGCATGAGAATCACTTGAACCCAGGAGGCAGAGATTGCAGTGAGCCAAGATCACACCACTTCACTCCAGCCTGGGTGACAGAGTGAGACTCTGTCTCAAAAAACAAATAAATAAAAATAAATACGTAAAACTGCAACATCAAATCTTGCTAGAGTTTCCAACCTGCTGGCCCACCCTATACATTTTGGACTTGTCAGTGCCCATAATCATATGAGCCAAGTCCTTAAAATAAGGTATAGGTCTCTCTCTCTCTCTCTCTCTCTCTATATATATATATATGTATGTTGTATTCCGTATCTAGGACACAGGGGAGGCAGAGCAGCGTTCATCTCCACTGTCAGAAGGTAGTCCAAGGTCACCCCAAGGAGGCAGAACCCAGAGCTACAGACCCTCAAACCACTGTTCTTCCCACAAAATCAAAGGCCCTGCAATCCCTGAGAAAGGGTCATCTGGTGCCAGGCTGCCCAAGCTGGATCCCCACTGTGTGAGGCTGGGTGGGGAACCGGACGTCTCCTCTCCTAGGAGTGGGATCATGGACCCCGTGTGTGCATTTTCTATGCAAGTAGAGTGTAGTTCAGTGCCCGGCACACAGTAAATGCAAGATATTGTTGCTATTAATAAAACTCTAGAATGAATTCCCCAGAGGTCAAAGTCAGGCTGTGTGCCAGCCTCCAACAGGCTCCTGTGGCTGGAGGGGAGCCAGGCTACTGGGAAAATTCCCTGTACACCCAGACCTGCAGCCTGGGGCCTGGTGAGGAACATGGGATGATTCTGAAACCAGTTGGCAGAGGAAGGGTCTACGGTGTGTCTCAGTGAGTGGTCGGCGTACAGAAGGGACCTGGGAGGGCAGCCTTGCCCAGGGGGCCCCCTCTGCAGTGCCGCTGGTACCAGGACTATGTCCATCCCCAGGCTGGGAAACGTGCTTCCCACTTAGGACCCCGGGGAAGCTGCTCGGGTCTGCTCTGCATTGGAGGCAGCCCAGGAGGAAAGGCCAAGATGCCAGACTCAGGGGGTCTCCCACCCTCTGGCACTGCCTGGGGCTCTGTCTCAGGTGCAGTCAGGTGGATCCATAAGCAGCTTCTCCCCTACACCTGGCTAAGCCTCCGGATTCTCTTAACAGCCTTATTAGTGCAAGTGTTCTTTGAGTCATCGGATGTGTCATTGGCCCCATTTGACAGACGAAAGTGTGGCTCAGAGGGGCAGGGACTTGTCTGAGCTCATGGCCGGATTGGAACCCTGCCCCTATCCCACCCAGCTCAGATTCCAGGCTATCACACCCTGCCCCACCCTCGGTCTCGGCAGTCTGCCCCTTCCCAGCCCAGTCCCCCAGCCCCACAAGTAACACGCTCCCAGTCTCGTCCTCTCCTGTGACTCCCTGCTGCTGGGTTCCAGCCTCTGCAGCAGAACAAGGTACTGTCTAGTCCCTGCCTGGTTCCCTGTCGCCATGCCCATCGAATGCCACTTACAAAGGCTCTCACAGCGCCTCAAAGCTACTGCTTCCCCTCCATCTAGAAACTGGGTTTTTGTTTTGTTTTGTTTTTGAGACAGAGTCTCACTCTGTTGCCTGGCACATTTTTTAATTTTTTTTGTAGAGATGGGGTCTTACCACATTGCCCAGGCTGGTCTTGAACTTCGGAGCTCAAGCCAGCCTTCCACCTTGGCCTCCCAAAGTGCTGGGATTATAGGCGCAAGCCACTGTGCCTGGCCAATTTAATATTTTAACCTTCTCAAGCCGTTTTTTTTTTTTTCTTTTTTCAGAGTGCGAGCCTCTTAGAAAGGCTTTGGGATATAAAAATAATTGTTAGTAATTTGTTAACCATTCACTAACCACCAGGCACCATGCAAAGTGCCTTCCGAGCACTGTTTCACCTCCTCAGCGCTCTGAAGCAGGGTCCTGTGTCATACCCATTCTACAGATGGAGAAACTGAGGCTCAAGGGGGTGATGGGGCCTTGCTCAAAGACATATAGCAGTAACATCCCATGCTTACTGGGCACTTAGTCTATATCTGACACTGCTATAAGCACTTTATTTATTTATTTTCAATTTTATTTTGAGAGGGAGTCTCCTCTATCGCCCAGGCTGGTGTGCAGTGACGTGATCTCAGCTCACTGCAGCCTCCGCCTCCCGGGTTCAAACGGTTTTCCTGTCTGAGTCTCCCAGGTAGCTGGGGTTACAGATGCCCACCACCACGCCTGGCTAATTTTTGTAGCTTTGTAGAGACAGGGTTTCACCATGTTGGCCAGGCTGGTCTCAAACTCCTGATCTCAAGTGATCTGCCTGCCTCGGCTTCCCAATGGACTGGGATTACAGGCATGAGCCACCGCCTCTGGCCTGGCCTATTTTTTATTTTTTTGAGACACAGCCTTGCTCTGCCGCCCAGGTTGGAGTGCAGTGGTGCGATTTCAGCTCACTGCAACCTCCACCTCCTGGGTTTAAGCGATTCTCCTACCTCAGCCTCCTAAGTAGCTGGGATTACAGGTGTGTGCCACCATGCCTGGCTAATTTTTATATTTTTAGTAGAGATGGAGTTTCATCATGTTGGCCAGGCTGGTCTTCAACTCCTGACCTCAAGTGATCTGCCCGCCTTGGCCTCCCAAAGTGCTGGGATTACAGACATGAGCCACCGCGCCCGGCCTGTAAGCACTTTACATAAAGTTGCATGCTCGTTGCATGCCTGCGAGGGCAAGACCATTCTAATCCTTACCTGAGAGGTGAGGAAACTAAAGCTCACAGGGCAGTGAGTTGGCCAAGGCCACAGAGCCTGGCTCCACAGCCTACACTTAAGTCCGGTGGCTCTCTAGGAGATAAGAGATGGGATTCGAACCTGGAATCTGATGTATCCAGGACCCAGTTTCTTCCCCAGCCTCCCGCCAGGAGGCAAGGAGCCAGCCAAGGCCAGGCCTCGGTCCGTGGGATGACTCCCAGCACATTCGGACAAAAACCGCATCTGAGAAGCCAGCCAGCTTCCAGGCGGGTGCAGAGCTCAGGCTGAGTCCGAGGAAGTGGCTTTGGCCAGGACCCCTGAGGAGGTGGGGGGCTCCCCAAGGGCCACACTGGGGCAGGGCCTGGGCTCCCCACATGGCCTGGGGATTGGCAGGCATTTGTGCAACCAAGTGCTTTGGAGTAATTACCATTTCCTGCCTCCACAAGCTTCCAAGTTTTTACATAAATATTTTTAGCAGATGAGGCCTGCAACCTCCTTAAAAAAAAATTCTCTACCATAAAACTCAGAAGCAAGCACATGTTCAGAGATTACATCTCTTTATGTAATCTCCATGCTTTCCAAAAGTTACTTTTTTTTTTTTTCTGAGACGGAGTTTCACTCTTGTTGCCCAGGCTGGTGTGCAGTGGCACGATCTCGGCTCACTGCAACCTCCGCCTCCAGGGTTCAAGTAATTCTCCTGCCTCAGCCTCCTGAAAGGCTGGGATTACAGGCACGTACCATCACACCCAGATAATTTTTGCATTTTTAGTAGAGACGGGGCTTCACCATGTTGGCCAGGCTGGTCTCAAACTCCTGAACTCAGGTGATCACCCACCTCGGCCTCCCAAAGTGCTGGGATTACAGGCCTGAGCCCCCGCGCCCAGACAAAAGTAACTGTTTTTGTTTTGTTTCTTTTTTTGTTTTTTGGGTTTTTTTGAGACGGAGTCTTGCTGTGTCGCCCAGGCTGGAGTGCAGTGGCGCGATCTCGGCTCACTGCAAGCTCCGCCTCCCGGGTTCACACCATTCTCCCGCCTCAGCCTCCGAGTAGCTGGAACTACAGGCACCCGCCACCACGCCCGGCTAGTTTTTTGTATTTTTAGTAGAGACGGGGTTTCACCATGTTAGCCAGGATGGTCTCGATCTCCTGACCTCGTGATCCACCCGTCTCGGCCTCCCAAAGTGCTGGGATTACAGGCTTGAGCCACCGCGCCCGGCCTAAAAGTTACTGTTAATGTTAAATGTGGGTCACCCATGTCCGCTTTGAAAGAACATTGGGATGAAGACTGCTATCAGAGCGGTGAGGAGCTCAAACCCCAGGGGCAGGCAGGCCTGTCTGACGAGCTGTGTGTCCTCAGACAAGTCACGTCACCTCTCTGAGCCTCAGTGTCTTTATCTGTAAAGTGGAGGTAAACACATTTTCTCCTTTGTAAGCCCAAATGTGAAGCATTTAGCAGGGTGCCCTGAGGAGACACGAAATCTCTGGATAACGGGGCATTCGGTGACATTGGGAGTAAAAAAGGAGCCAAATGACCCCACTGTGCCCAAGTAAACTGCGACTTCAGGCCAGCCAGCTGCAAGGTGATGAACTGAAGGCTGGTGACCAGACTGTTTTCCTGGAAGGACGGGCGCCCTTGGCCCTATCTCTGGGTCCTGCCCTTGACTAGGCCTTGCTTCCTTCCATTTTCTCATGCAGAGGCAACGCCCAGCTGGTTGTGCCCCACGCAGGCTGCACTGGGGCTGGGCATGACAGTATCTATCACCAGTGCCTGGAGCTGGCAGGCCCACAGCTCCTGGGGGTCAGCCGGGTGCGGTGGCAGGTGCCTGCAGTCCCATCTACTCAGGAGGCTGAGGCAGGAGAATGGCGTGAACCCAGGAGGCGGAGGTTGCAGAGAGCTGAGATTGCGCCACTGCACGCTAGCCTGGGCGACAGAGCGAGACTCCGTCTAAAAAAAAGCCAGACATTCCAAATCCCCCAAACTCCAGCCTTTGGCGAAAAAGAAAAGTCAAACACAAACAGCCGTATACTTTTCTCAAAACAAAGAGATTTACTTTGTTTACCTTGATTTTAATTCTGAGCTCAGCATATACTTTACGATCTTTGTAAAAACTCCAAACCACCCCTGGAGGGTGAAAGGGGGTATCTAAAACACCAGAAGCGTGCTCCTGCTGGGGTCAGGAGAGGGAGGGAGGCAAAAGAAAACAAGGGAAGGAAAAAATTCTATCACCCCATGGGTTCCTTCCACATTCCAAATAATTGAAAATGGATGTTTTTTCTTCATTCGAAAAAGGCATTTTGTAAAAATGACACAGACCCTTATAAGTGATGCTCATTACGTCATTGAAAAAGATTTAAACCAGTCAGAAAGGACAGAGAGGAAAATAAAATTACTCCATATCACATCTCCCAGCTACTTACACAAGTGTGTTTGTTTGTGTGGTCACTGAGCTACGCCTAAGATGTGAGCACTCTGCTGTCATGCTATACTTTAATAAAAAATCGCACCACCCAGAGAAAGCTCTTGATGTCATCTTCCAGAGCTCACATCTGCCTCTTGCAAGGTACTAATTCTTCGGCCTAGTAAATAACTATTTATTGAGTGCCCACTCTGTGCCAGGCTCTGCCTGGATCCTGCGGATGAAGGGTGGAGCTGTCTCCATGGGACAGACATGAATCAAAACCCTGATCGTGGTACTGCACTCCAGCCTGGTGGGGCGGGGGGGAGAGAGAGACAGACAGACAGACAGAGGAAGGAAGGAGAGGGAGAGAGAAAGAAAGGAGAAGGAAGGAGAGAGAAAGCAGAGAAAGAAAAAAAGAAAGAAAGAGGAAGGAAGGAGAGGGAAGGAGAGGAAAGAAGGAAGGAAGGGAAGGAGAGAAAGAGAGAGAAAAAAGAGAAAGAGAGAAAGAAAGAAGGAAAGAGAAAGAAAGAGAAAGGAAAGAGAGAAAGAGAGAGGGGCAGGAATGAAGGAGAGAAAGAGAAAAGAAAGAAAAAGAAAGAAAGAAAAGAAAGAAAGAAAGAAAGAAGGGAGGGATGGAGGAAGGGAGGGAGGGAGGAAGGAAAGAAGGAAGGAAGGAAAGGAGAGAGAAAGAGAGAAAGAAGGAAAGAAAGAAAGAAGAAAGAAAGAGAAAGAAAGGAGGAAGGAAGAAAAGAAAGAAAAGAAAGGGAGAGAGAGAAAGAAAGAAGGAAAGAGAGAAAGAAAAGAGAAAAGAAAGAAAGAGAAAGGAAAGAGAGAAAGAGAGAGAGGAGGGAAGGGAGGGAGGGAGGGAGGAGGAGAAAGAAAGGAAGAAAGAAAACCTTCATATCTATGAGCAGTTACTCCTTATCCCCTCAGTTCTTGGCAACCATGAATCTTTCTGTCTCTCTGGACTTGCCAATTCTGACATTTTGTATATGTGATATCATACAATATGCGGCCTTTTGTGACTGCCCTTCTTTCACACCACGCATCCTATCAGGCAATATTCTAAGCAAGTGCAAGAGCTCCTGCAATCACTTCTGTTTAAAATAACACTTTCCCTCATCACTATATATACATACAATTTTATAGAAATAAAACTACACTCTACATGTGGTTTTAAATTTTTCTTTTCTTGGCCGGGCGCGGAGGCTCACGCCTGTAATCCCAGCACTTTGAGAGGCCGAGGCGGGAGGATCATGAGGTCAGGAGATTGAGACCATCTTGACCAACATGGTGAAACCCCATCTCTACTAAAAATACAAAAAACTTATCTGGGCGTGATGGTGCACACCTCTAGTCCCAGCTACAAGGGAGGCTGAGGCAGGGAGACTCGCTTGAACCTGGGAGGTGGAGGTTGCAGTGAGCCGAGATCTCGCCATTGCACTCCAGCCTGGGCGACAGAGTGAGACTCCGTCTCAAAAAAAAAAGAAAAAAAATTTTTTTTTGACAGTAAGGCCTGTCTGATCTTTCCCTAGAGGGTGACATGATCTTTATTGCACTAGGCAGTAAACAAATCTGCCCTCTGCTTTGGAAAGAGACATTCCCTCTGTAGTCCAGGAATGTTTACTATGTTAACATCACTGAAAATAGAGTCTAGAACAAAGGCTTTCAGTGCCTCTGCTTACAGAGTGTGCAGAAATGGAGCAACTGATGGAGAATTGTCTCCAAACAGTATCCACTTCTTATTTCTATACTCTTAGCTTCTGGTGAATTTTGTTATAAGTGAGTCACTCTGTCAGCCACCTTGATTGCTCTGACCAATAAAAGCTGGGACCAAATCTATTCATTTTATCTGACACAGCATTTAAAACCAGTATTCACAGGAACCAAGCAGCAGGATGAGGCCAACTTACAGTTGACCTCAACCATTTCCCCCAAGATCCTGGACCGACCCAGCTAAACAAATCTCGTAAACCATCATTATCACTAAGGTTCTGCACTGACCTCTCCACGAGGTTTGAGGCATTAGCCCAGGTGCAGCAGGATGTATTAGTGAGGCACAGTCTCTGCCTTGGCCCACAAGGAAGAAATCGGGAGCAATTCTGACACCCAGCTGATGAACCGAGGTTGACCTGACAGGTCCAAAGTGGTGATAATTAAAGTCAGGGACAAATTTGTACCACTTTTTCTAACTAGATGACTCCCATGGTAGAGAAAACAGCCTGTAACGTATGCATTAAAAGAGGTCGGTTGGCCAGGTGTGGTGGCTCACACTTGTAATCCCAGCACTTTGGGAG
>NC_045447.1:13756060-13786709 GCF_002776525.5 Piliocolobus tephrosceles
GAGTCTCGCTCTGTCACCCAGGCTGGAGTGCAATGGCGAGATCTCGGCTCACTGCAACCTCCACCTGCCTGGTTCAAGCGATTCTCCTGCCTCAGCCTCCCTAGTAGCTGGCACTACAGGTGTGCAGCATCGGGTTTCACCATGTTGGCTAGGCTAATCTTGAACTCCTGAACTCAAGTGATCTGCCGGCCTTGGCCTCCCAAAGTGTTGGGATTACACGTGTGAGCCACCATGCCCAGTCCCCCAAACTTTCTTTTATTTAATAAAGTATCAGGGATGTCTTTCTGTGTTAGTATAGATCTGCATAACACTTTTGTAATGTTTGCTGAGTAAATTATGTGGTTAAAACAATAAGTCTTGGCTGGGCACGGTGGCTCATGCCTGTAACTCCAGAACTTTGGGAGGCCGAGGCAGGTGGATTACTTGAACCCAGGAGTTTGAGACCAGCCTGGGCAACATGGCGAAACCCCATCTCTACAAAAAATACAAAAATTAGATGGGAGCGGTGGTGTGCATTTGGAGTCCCAGTTACTTCGGAGGCTGAGGAGGGAGGATCGCTTGAGCCTGGCAGGTTGAGGGTTCAGTGAACCGTGATTGCACTACTGCACTCCAACCTGGGTGATAGAGCGAGACCTAGTCTCAAACAAAACAAAACAAAACAAACAAATACAAAAACCCTCAAATAAGTCTAGTTTAAGCTCAACGGTCAATGCTCAGGCCCAAGAGCAGGGCAGACTAGGCCCCTCTGCCTGGGTCTCTATTGCATTTCTGGCTTTTCTTTTCTTTCTTTTTTTCTTTTTCTTTCTTTCCTCTCTTTTAGTCCCAGCTACTTGGGTGTTTGAGATGGAGTCCCACTCTGTCACCCAGGCTGGAGTGCAGTGGTGCGATCTCGGCTCACTGCAACCTCCGCCTCTTGGGCTCAAGTGATTCTCCTACCTCAGCCTCCCAAGTAGCTGGGACTACAGGTGTGTGCCACCACACCCAGCTAATTTTTGTATTTTTAATAGAGACGGGGTTTCACCATGTTGGCCAGGCTGGTCTTAAACTCCTGATCTCAAATGATCCTCCTGCCTTGGCCTCCCAAAGTGCTGGGATTACAGGCATGAGCCACCACACCTGGTCTTGTACAATAGGATTCTTGTGAGGATTAAATAAGATTGTGTAGGAGCATGCCTGGGTCTCAGTCAATGCTTGATAAATAACAGGTGCAATTTATTCAGGGATTACCATATCCAGGCCCTTTGCTGAGACTATTCATAATTATTCAACTTAATGGTAACTCCTGTGATAGTTATCATTATAATCACAGTGAAGTCAAGACCCTGTGTCTATCTATTCAGCCACAAGGTAAAGCCACTTGTTGAGCTGTGGGACAATTTTCCACAAACATTTGGTAAGCATTTACTATGCCCCAGACCAGATGTTAGGCACTGGCAGACAAAAGGGCTCCTAATTCTCCTCCATTCATATTAAGGAAACAAACAAATAAACATAAGCAAGATGCCTAGAAAATGACCAAACATATTAGCCCCACTATATATAGGTGGGTTAATTTCCTTCATTGAAACAAAAGAAACAACAACAAGACAATGTGAGAGTGGCGAAAAAGAAAATTTACTTACCCGTTATTTCCAATAGAACTAAAACAAGCTATGGGGAGAAACTAAAATTTCAAATGAAGCAGCTCTGTATTTATAAATTTTGAATAACATTTCTTTTTGCAGCCTCTACTTCCCAGGTTCAAGCAATCCTCCCACCTGAGCCTCCCAAGTAGCTGGGACTACAGGTGCACATGGCTAATTTTTGTATTTTTTGTAGAGACGGGATTTCACCATGTTGCCCAGGCTGATCTCAAAGTTCCTGGCTCAAGTGATCCTCCTGCCTCAGCCTCACAAAGTGCTGGGATTACAGGCGTGAACCACCATGCCCAGACAAAAGTCACAATTTTGCTACATCAGAGTAATAATTAATATAGACAACAATCACCAATAGATGGTAAAACTAGAGGTTGAAAGTTGGATGAGAAATAGAATATCAATATAGTTTCAATGTACTCCCCAACAAATGACTTATTATTTATAAAGAGAAAACATTAATTTTACATTAGATAAGACTGGTAAGGTCAGGCATGGTGGTTCACATCTGTAATCCCAAAACTTTGGGAGGTTGAGGCAAGCGGATCACTTGAGCCCAAGAGTTCAAGACCAGCCTGAGCAACACGGCAAAACCTTGTCTCTAAAAAAAAAAAAAAAAAAAAAAAAGATACACACACACACACACCACATTAGCCAGGCGTGTTAATGTGCACCTGTAGTCCCAGCTACTCAGGAGGTTGAGGTGGTAGGATGGCTTGAGCTTGGGAGGTGGAGGCTGCAGTGAGCCAAGATGGCACCACTGCACCAAGATCGCCAGCCTGGGCGACAGAATAAGACACTCTGTCTCAAAAAAATAAAGAAATAAATAAAGGCTGGCAGACACCACTGTAGCCAGGTGATCAAAGTAAACCATTGCCAATGATAATGAGAGGTGAAGCCAGCAGGACTTCTGGGTCGAGTGGGGGTGGGGGGGATACTTGGGGAACTTTTCTGTCTAGCCAAAGGATTGTAAATGCACCAATCAGTGCTCTGTGTCTGGCTAAAGGTTTGTAAACGCACCAGTCAGCAGTCTGCAAAATGGACCAGTCAGCTCTCTGTAAAATAGACCAATCAGCAGGATGTAGGTGGGGCCAAATAAGGGAATAAAAAGCTGGCCACCCGGGCCAGCAGCGGTAAGCTGGTTGGGTGACCTTCCCTGCAGTGGAAGGTTTGTTCTTTCGTTTGTTGCAATAAATCTTGCTGCTGTTCACTCTTTGGGTCTGCACTACCTATATGAGCTGTAACATTCACTGTGAAGGTCTCCAGCTTCACTCTTGAAGCCAGCAAGACCATGAACCCACCGGGAGGAACAAACAACTCCGGAGGCACCACCTTTAAGAGCTGTAACACTCACAGCAAAGGTCTGTGGCTTCACTCCTGAGGCCAGCAAGACAACAAACCCACCAGAAGGAATAAACTCCAGATAGGACCCAACATCTGAAGGATCAAACTCCAGACACACCATCTTTAAGAACTGTAACACTCACCATGAGGGTCCGTGGCTTCGTTCTTGACAGCGAGACCAGGAACCCACCAGAGGGAACTAATTCCGGACACAAGAGGACACACTGACATTATATGCTTCTTCATATCATACACCGAGAAGGACATAATGTTCTTCTTTGGTTTCCCCGTGGAAAATATGTAACCTGAACCTAATCTCAAGGAAACATCTGACAAATGAAAATCGAGGACAATTCTAAAAAATACGTGGCCTGCAGTCTTCAAAAATGACAATGTCATGAATGACAAAGGCTGAGAAACTGGTTCAGAGTTAAGGGAGACTAGAGAGACATGACAGTCAAATGCAATATGCTATTCTGGATTGGATCCTGAACTAGGAAACAAATTGCCGCCAAGGCATTATTGAGGCTGGATGTGGTGGCTCATGCCTGTAAGCCCAACAATTTGGGAGACCAAGGCGAGTGGATCATTTGAGGTAAGGAGTTTGAGACCAGCCTGGCCAACCAGCATGGCAAAACCCCATTTCTATTGATAATACAAAAATTAGCCGGGCGTGGTGGTGCACGCCTGTAATTTTAGCTACTTGGGAGGTTGAGACATGGGAATCACTTAAACCCGGGAGGTGGAGGTTGCAATGAGCAGAGATGACACCAGTGCACTCCAGCCTGGGCAAGAGTAAAACTGTGTCTCAAAAACAAAAAACAAAAACAGCCACTATTGTGACATCAAATCTGAATAAGATCTGTAAAGTAAGCATAATATTACCTCAATGTTAGTTATTTTTCTTTTCTTTCTTTTTTTTTTTTTTTGCGAGACAGAGTCTCTCTGACGCCTAGGCTGGAGTGCAGTGGTGTGATCTTGGATCACTGCAACCTCTGCCTCCTGGATTCAAGCAATTCTCCTGCCTTAGCCTTCTGAGTAGCTGAGACTACAGGCAGGTGCCACCATGCCCAGCTAATTTTTGTATTTTTAGTAGAGACGGGGTTTCACCATGTTGGCCAGGCTGGTCTGAAACTCCTGACCTCAGGTGATCCATCCGCCTCGGCCTTCCAAAGTGCTGGGATTACAGAATGAGCCACTGCGCCCGGCCCCATCAATGTTAATGTTCTTGATTTTGCTAATTGTGCTGTGATTAACATCCATGTTCTTTTTTTTTTTTTTTTTTTTTGAGATGGAGTCTCGCTCTGTCGCCCAGGCTGGAGTGTAGTGGCCCGATCTCAGCTCACTGCAAGCTCCGCCTCCCGGGTTCACACCATTCTCCTGCCTCAGCCTCCCGAGTAGCTGGGACTACAGGCGCCCGCCACCTCGCCCGGCTAGTTTTTGTATTTTTTAGTAGAGACGGGGTTTCACCGTGTAGGCCAGGATGGTTTCGATCTCCTGACCTCGTGATCCCCTCGTCTCGGCCTCCCAAAGTGCTGGGATTACAGGCTTGAGCCACCGCACCCGGCCAACACCCATGTTCTTAGAAAATGCACCTGAAGTATTTAGGGCCAAAGGGTCGGCATATCTGCAACCTACTCTCAAATGGTTCAGAAAAAAGAGAATGACAAAGCAAATATGGCAAAATGTGAGTGATGAACCTGGGAAAGAGTCTAGGGGAATACCTTGTACTATTCTTGGACTTTTTCTGTTACTGACATTATGTCAAAGTAAAAAGTTAAACTGAAAAAAAAAAAATCAAAAAGCCTGTTTGGATATTTTTCTTTAAAGCAGTTATTAGGCTGGGTATGGTGGTGAGGACCTGTGGTCCCTGCTACTTGGAAGGCTGAGGTGGGAGGATCACCTGAGCTCAGGAGTTCTAGGCAGCAGTGAGTTATGATTGCCCCACTGCACTCCAGCCTGGGCAACAGAGGGATACTCTGTCTCTAAAATAATAAATAGTAGGCTGGGAGCAGTGGCTCACACCTGTAATCCTAGCACTTTGGGAGGCGGAGGTGGGCAGATCACTTGAGGTCAGGAGTTCGAGACCAGCCTGGCCAACATGGCAAAACCCCGTCTCTGCTAAAAATGCAGAAATCAGCTGGGCATGGTGGCGCATGCCTGTAGTTGCAACTACTTGGGAGGCTAAGGCATGAGAATCCCTCGAACCCGAGAGGTGGAGGTTGCAGTAAGCTGCGAGATTGCACCACTGCACTCCAGCCTGGGTGACAGAGCAAGACTCTGTCTCAAAAAAAAAAAAAAAAAAAAGTCTCCCTTCTGGTTTGTTAAACTCACTGGTGGCAAATGAGGTGAGGTCTCTTCTTTGTAGCCCCGCTGATCTTGATCTGGTCTTGTGCATCAGGAACAGGGTTTTCAGTTTAACTTTCCAAGTTGTTTCCAATCTTCACATCTTGGTTCTTGAAGATCCTTAGATTAATGGTGTTCAGGGCTGAGATGTGGAAGTGAGTAGCCACAAATGAGACTGGGAAGGTGAATAGAGGCCTTGAATTTCACCCATGGGAGCACGGATTTGATCCTCAGAGCAATGTGGGGAGCCATGGGATGGTGACAGGTAATGGAGTAAAAGGGTGATATGGTTTGGATCCATATCCCTGCCCAAATCTCACGTTGAGTTGTAATCCTCAGTATTGGAGGTGGGGCCTGGTGGGAGGCGACTGGATCATGGGGGTAGGTTTCTCATGAATGATTTAGTACCATACCCTTGGTACTGTCCTTATGATGGTGAGTGAGTTGTTTGTTTGTTTGTTTGTTTGTTTTTTGGAGACAGAGTCTCACTCTGTCATGCAGGCTGGAGTGCAGTGGTGCAATCTCGGCTCACTGCAACCTCCGCTTCCCGGGTTCAAGTGATTCTCCTGCCTCAGCCTCCCAAGTAGCTGGGATTACAGGCACCCAACACCACTCCCGGCTAATTTTTGTATTTTTAGTAGAGATGGGGTTTTGCCATGTTGGCCAGGCTGGTCTCAAACTCCTGATCTTGTGATCCACCTGCCTCAGCCTCCCAAAGTGCTGGGATTACAGGCATGAGCCACCGTGCCTGGCCAGGTATTTCTTTATAGCAACCTTAGAAAAGACTAATAGAAAGGATCAGATTTTTTTTTTTTTTTTTCTTTTTGAGATAGAGTCTCTCTGTCACCCAGGCAGGAGTGTGGTTGCGTGATTTTGGCTCACTGCAACTTCCACCTCCCTGGTTCAAGCAATTCTCCTGCCTCAGCCTCCTAAGTAGCTGGAATTACAGGCGTGTGCCACCACACTCTGATAATTTTTGTATTTTTAGTAGAGATAGGGTTTCACCACATCGGCCAGGCTGATCTCGAACTCCTGACCTTGAGTGATCCACCCACCTCAGCCTCCCAAAGTGCTAGGATTACAGGGGTGAGGCACTGTGCCCAGCCCAGATTTTTTTTTTTTTTTTTTTTCTAAGAGACAGAGTCTCACTCTGTCATCCAGGCTGGAGTGCAATGGTGCAATCAGAGCTCATTGCAGCCCCAACCTTCTAGGCTCACACAATCCTCCCACGTCAGCCTTCCAAGTAACTGGGACTACAGGTGTGTGCCACCACACCCAGCTAATGAACATTTTTTTTCTTTTTTTTCTTTTTCTTTTTTTTTTAACAGATGGAGTCTTGCTGTGTTGTCCGGGCTGGTCTTGAACTCCTGGCCTCAAGTAACCCTCCCACCTCAACCTCCCAAAGTGCTGGGCTTATAGGCATGAGCCATTGCATCAGGCTTGGTCAGATTTTTATTTCGGAAAATTCACTCCAGCAGTGGAAGTTGAGGGTCAAAGGATGGGAAGATATAAGAAACAGAAAGATCAGTGTGTAGGCTGTCAACAAATCCAGGTAAGAGCTGGAGTGGAAGTATTATTTAGACATAATACTTTCTATAACAGAAATGGCAAAGTGTAGCATACATTCCACCGCTCTAATTTCTTATTCTCAGCAGACATTGCTAATCGCTGAGTTCTTGTTTGCACTGGGCAGCTCACATAGACAGTCACTACTAATCAACCTGAGTAGACACATGGATGAATGAAATTTCCCTTTCTGGACAAAGGAGAGGCATCACTTATGAGGATATCCCTGTGATTGCTAACAATTCACTCTGGGTCTGCCCCAACCTGAGATGCTGAAGGTCAGACCGAGGGTGATACCCTAAGTCAGTCTTTGATATCATGTACGTTGCATCCTGCCTCATTTTTCTAAGTGCCCTCTATGTTCCCATTTACGGACTTTTTTCATGTGCATGACCTCATTTTAACCTCACAATGTTCCTGGGAGATCAAGGTTGTCATTCCCATTCTACAACTGAGGAAACTAGCTGGGGTGCAGTGGCTCATGCCTGTAATCCCAGCACTTTGGGAGGCCCAGGTGAGGTTAGGAGTTTGAGACCAGCCTGGCCAACAAGGCAAAACCCTGTCTCTACTAAAACTACAAAAAGTAGCCAAGTGTGGTGGTGGGCACCTGTCATCCCAGCTACTCGGGAGGCTGAGGCAGGAGAATCACTTGAGCCAGGGAAGCACAGGCTGCAGTGAGCCAAGATCACACCACTGCACTACAGCTTGGGCAACAGAGCAATACCCTGTTTCAAAAAAACAAAACAAAACAAAACAAAAAATCCCGCAAGAAACAATGAGGAACCAGAGATTAGAGACAGCAAGCAGCAAGCATAGGTTCCACAGGTGGCAGAACCAGGATTCAAACTGAAGGCTGTTGGACTCTAAGAAACTCAGACAAGTTCCTTCTAAAACGAGCTTGCCCAGGCTGCAGCAGCTGTTTGCATTTGTCAGGGACTCATGCAGAAAAGCTGCAACAGATTTGGGCTGGACATGTTAGTAGCAGTGACTTTCCCCATCAATAAAATCTGTGGCTTAAACAGACCTGGGAAACTTGACTTTTGAATCACCCTTGTCTAATCCACTGGTGCTGAGCCATGAGGAAGGAAGGCTCTGGCCCTGGGTGGGGGTCGGGGGCAGCTGGGAGAGGGAAGATCTGCACAGATGGTGAGGGGCGGAGGCCTCTCATGGAAGAGAATAAAGTTTCTGTCCTTGCAAAATTGGAATGAGGGCCCTGGAGCCAAGCAGCCAGGGCCGGGGAGGGGACAGTCAACCTTTGGCACGTGAAATGCCAGCCGGCTCTCATGGCAGATAATTCTCGGTGATAATTCATCCCACCAGCAGGCGCACATTCTGAAAGCCCTGTCTGTTCCTGCCTCACGGGGTCCCTGCAGGAATGTGGGGGGTTGAGGGGCTGGCCCCGGATGCAGGCTGAGTGGGCAGGGCAGTGTCTGGGCACCGCCTGGGGCCAGAGGGAGCCTTTGTGCTCTGTGCCTTGGAAACACCCCCACTCATACAGACACCCCATGGGGGGAAAGGCTGTCACGCCCGGCTAGGGCCTGCTCACTTGGTTCCTTCTTCTGTGGCAGCCAACCCAGAGGATGCTTTCCTGGGCGCAGCCTGGGATCTGACACACTTCTTCTTTCTCTGACTTGTGGTACATACATCAGCTCCCAGATTTGCCCTGCCATGGTGGGTCCATACCAGCTGCAGGGTGCTCCTTCCAAGTGCCAGGAGAGTGAGGGGCAGGGGGCCTCTACCCAGAATGCATGGCACAATCTCCTGGGAAGCATTTAAAACCCACCCAAAATGGGCCGGGCGTGGTGGCTCATGCCTCTAATCCCAGCACTTTGGGAGGCTGAGGTGGGTGGCTCACCTGAAGTCAGGAATTCGAGACCAGCCTGGCCCCAACATGGTGAAACCCCATCTCTACTAAAAATATAAAAGTTCGCCAGGCGTGGTGGCGCGCGACTGTAATTGCAGTTACTCAGGAGGCTGAGGCAGAAGAATCGCTTGAACCTGAGAGGCAGAGGTTGCAATGAGCCGAGATCTCGCCACAGCACTCTAGCCTGGGCGACAGAATGAGACTCTGTCTCAACAAAAAGGAAAAAAAAATTAGCCTAGTGTGGTGGTGTGCCTGTAACCCCAGCTCCTTGGGATGCTGAGGCAGGAGAATTGCTTGAACCCAGAGGCGGAGGTTGCAGTGAGCCAAGATTTCGCCACTGCACTCCAGTGTGGGCAACAGAGTGAGACTCCGTCTCTAAATAAATAAATAAATAAAACCCACCTGAAACGGCTGGGCACCATGGCTCATGCCTGTAATTCCAGCACGTTGGGAGGCTAAAGCAGGAAGATGGCTTGAGGTCAGGAGTTTGAGACCAGCCTGGGCAACGTAGTGAGACCCCATCTCTATAAAAAAATTTTAAAAACTTAGCTGGGAATGGTGTTGTGTGCCTGTTGTCCCAGCTACTTGGGAGGCTGAGGCTGGAGGATAGCCTGAGCCCGGGAGGTAGAGGCTACAGTGAGCCATGATTGCACCATTGCACTCCAGCCTGGGCAGCAGAGTGAGACCCTGTCTCAAAATAAATAAACAAATAAATAAAAATAAATAAAACCCTCCAAATTTCTGTCCTCGCTCCCACAGACTGGTGTATGGTCCAGGGTGGCGTCTGGGCACCAGCATCTTTTGAAACTCTCCAGTGATTCTGACATGAGCCTATGTGGGCTGAGGTCAGGGACCATTGGTGCAGCGTTTTGAGAGGGTGGCACTGCAGCTCAGCCAATTCCAGCTGTGTGGGTGGCTTTGAACACTGTAGCAACCTGTGCCTCAGTTTCCTCATTTGTGAAATGTGGGCAGCAACGGTACCTATTTCACGGGGGTACTGGGAGGATTCAATGAGATAGTACCATAAAGAATCAGCACCACACCTGGCTTAGAGCAAAGGCTCGGACGATGTGGCTCCTGTGGATGGTACCTACTCATTCCTTTCCCACCCTGGCCATGGGGAGATTTAGGACCTTGAAGTCTCAGGAAAAACATCTATAGAGCAGAGAGGTCCCTCTCGAGGACTGTACCACTTGAGGTGACCAGGGGAGGTTCCCTTGCCCTGATCCAAAGCTGGTTGGGAGGTGTGGGCCGCTCCGTGGCTTCCGTGGGGATTCCCATGGCTCCTGTGGCTCCAGGAGCAGCCCACACTCCTTAGCAAGGCACGTGGAGCCCCCGGGCTCTCCACTCTTCCAGCAGTAAAGCTCACCGAGAGGGTGTGGTTGAGTGTGGCTTCTCTGCTCCCAGCAGGCTCTCAAGGGCAGGAAAGAGACTTGCTGAACTTGGTGCTTCTGAGCCTGGCACACGGAAGGTATGCGTCATGGTGCACAGCCCACAGCGCGTGACATGCAGACCTGCCAGGACAGAGAGCAGATGCTCTGAGCAGAGAACTACCTGGTCACAACCTGACAGTGGCCACCACTTCCTGAACGCCCATCGTGCACTGAGCCTCAGGCTAAGAGCGTACTCACAGTCGCCTGGTGACTGCTCTTTCTGGCATGTGATGTTGTCCGCCAAGCTGATAAAGGCCAGAGATAAGTCTGTCCAGCCCCCGAGCCCACAGAGCCCTATGGCCTCAGCCTCTGTGGGCCACAGACTTGCCTTGAATGCTGGATCAGGGCATAGCCCTGTGCCTGCCATATCCAGTGCTGTGAGTGTCATTGCCACAGACAAGAAAAAGGCCACAGGTTTTTTTTTTTTTTTTTTATTGTTTTGTTTTGTTTTGTTTTTTTTTGCTGTGCAAGTCCCTGGTTGCAGACGAGGGTGGGGGATTTTAGGCAGATGTTTTTCTCTGAAGATGAGTTTTCTCATTTTCCTAGAACTGCAAGATGAAGAGAGTCGCTGGTAATATCCTGTCTGCTCTGCAGCCTCCATGATCTGAGATGGCATTCTAGAGATTTCTGTGTGGAACCTGACTTAACAAATACTGCTGCACAAATAAACGAAAGAAGTGCAGCTTATGCAGCGGCCATGACTTCAGAGCCAAGGGTGGTTGGCTCAGGAGCTCATGTATGAACTTGCCCAAGGTTTGAACATACATCAGTTGGTTATTTGAGGACGTTTGTTGAGAGTCTCTTGGTGCTGACATGTCTCTACTAAAAATACAAAAAATCAGCCAGGCGTGGTGGCGGGTGCCTGTAGTCCCAGCTACTCGGGAGGCTGAGGCAGGAGAATGGCATCAACCTGGGAAGCGGAGCTTGCAGTGAGCCGAGATCACGCCACTGCACTCCAGCCTGGGCAACAGAGCGAGACTCCATCTCAAAAAAATAAAAAAAGACAGGAAGACAGGGTCTTGCTTTGTTGCCCAGGCTGGAGTGCAGTGGCACAATCTTGGCTCACTGCAGTCTCGACTTCCCAGGCTCAAGTGATCTTCCCACCTTAGCCTCCTGAGTAGCTGGGACTATAGGTACGCACCACCATGCCCAGCTAATTTTTTTATATTTTGCAGAGACAGGGTCTCACTGTATTGCCCAGGCTGATCTAAAATTCCTGGGCTCAAGTGATCTTCCCACTTCAGGCCCCCAAAGTACTGGGATTACCAGTGTGAGCCACCACGCTGGACCTCTGGCTGGGGTCTTAAGCCAGGAAAGATGGGGTAGTGGGGAGCAGATGGGACGGGCTGATGAAGGGCTCAAGGAGAGATGTCATGATCCAGGTCACCCAAAGCCCAGCCATTCTGGCTTGCTTGGGACTAGAGTCAGCCCCAGGGGTGTGTGCAGGGTGAGAAGGATGTGGCTCCAGTGGCCACTGCAGTGGTGGAGTGGCATTGGTGTTGTGCTTCTGGTTGGCATGTCTATGGAGAGCAGGACCCCTGTCATTGCCAGGGGCTACAGAGACAGTGCCCGGGTCTGCCAAATCTGGTCTCCCACTGGGGGAGGCTGCGGAGGGAGGCCTGGCTGAGCAAGCGTGTCTGTGGGCATCTGTGCCTCTGTGTATGTGGGGGTGGAGGTGATCTTAATCCAAGTCCACCCATGAGTAAGAACTGCCATGTGAGGGCCTGAATCATATGGGAGAGAGCTGTTCCCTTTCCATCCAGGCCATCTCTCTGAGTATATCAAGGACAGTGTCCACTTGCTGCCCCTTGCTGTCCACTTTACCCTTGACGTCCCCTGAACATTTGCTAATCTTCCTTTTTTTTTTTCTTTTGAGATGAAGTCTCGGTCTGTTACCCAGGCTGGAGTGCAGTGGCATGATCTTGGTTCACTGCAACCTCCACCTGCCGGATTCAAGCGATTCTCCTGCCTCAGCCTCCCAAGTAGCTGGGATCACAGGCGCGCACCACCACACCTGGCTAATTTTTGTATTTTTAGTAGATACGGGGTTTCGCCGTGTTTGCCAGGCTGGTCTCAAACTCCTGACCTCAGGTGATCCGCCTGTCTCAGCCTCCTAAAGAGCTGGGATTACAGGTGTGAGCCACCACACCTGGCCTCTAATCTTCCTTTTTAACGATGGGCAATGGGGCCTGAGGCCCAGCAGATACAGTATCAGAAGGCACCTGTGGTGCTTGTTGTCAGTGTAGCATCCCAGTTTGTGGTCATTGCCACTGGCTTTCTTTTCACTATTGTACTATACAGCTTCCTCCTTAAACATTTGTTTAAAAGCATTTTTTAAATAAAGTTTCCTCTAATTTTACTAAAATCATTTTAGTGAAAAGAATGGAATCATCTGAAAGAGAAACAGTAAGTCACGCTGAAGGTGGAAAGGGAAATGGGGAAAATCACCGAGAGGGGCTGTGAATGACTGCAGTTTGGGTCACATGGGACTCTGTGCCCTCCGAGGGCCCCTCCCCAATTCCATGATACTCTCTTTTTCCCAGGAAAGCATTTCCTTTTTTTTCTTTTTGAGACGGAGTCTCGCTCTGTCACCCAGGCTGGAGTGCAGTGGCGTGATATCAGCTCACTGCAAGCTCCGCCTCCCAGATTCACGCCATTCTCCTGCCTCAGCCTCCTGAGTAGCTGGGACTACAGGCGCCCACCACCACGCCCGGCTAATTTTTTGTATTTTTAGTAGAGACGGGGTTTCACTGTGTTAGCCAGGATGGTCTCAATCTCCTGACCTCGTGATCCGCCTGCCTTGGCCTCCCAAAGTGCTGGGATTACAGGCGTGAGTCACCGCGCCCGGCCAGCATTTCTTTTCTTTTTTTTCCTTACCTTTCCCTCGGCCCCACATTCTCTGACCCAGGAGTGAGTGTACCCTGCACCTCTCTCTGCAGCTGGCACAGGAAGGCAAGGAAGGGGCCGAGGCTAGTGTCTGAACACCTTTGGGAACGTCTGGCTTGTCTTCTCCATTCGGCGGGGTCTGGCTTTCAGTCTGAGTTGGATTCTGCACAGCTCACCATTCCAATTAGTTCCATCAGCAGTTTAGCAACAATGCCAGTTCTCATAACAAACTCTTTATTTTTTATTTTTTTACATGCCACCATGTCCAGCTACTTTTGTTTATTTTTTGTAGAGAGGAGGTCTCACTATGTTGCCCAGGCTGGTCTTGAACTCCTGTCTCAAGTGATCCTCCCACCTAAGCCTCCCAAAGTGCTGGAATTACGGGCATGAGCCACCATAACCGGCCTCCAATTCCCATTCAGCTAACGGTGTACTTAATCTCCCATCCACCCACCCCATTCGTTTTTCCACACCATCAGTTCCTCCCAATGTCTGATTATGAATTTTTTTTTTTTTTTTTTTTGAGAGATGGAGTCTTGCTTTGTTACCCAGGCTGGAGGGCGGTGGCACCATCTTGGCTCACTGCCACCTCCCAGGTTCAAGCAATTCTCCTGCCTCAGCGTCCCGTGTAGCTGAGACTACAGGCGTGTGCCACCACGCCCAGCTAGTTTTTGTATTTTTTGGTAGACAGGGTTTCACTGTGTTGGCCAGGCTGGTCTCAAACTCCTGACTTCTAGTAATCTGCCTGCCTCAGTCTCCCAAAGTGTTGGGATTACAGGTGCAAGCCAGCACACCTGGCCAACAAATTATTTATTTTAAAAGTTATTAAATGTATGTGTTCTGATAAGGATATGGACCATAGCATTTAGTCCAGACTTTTAAATCAAACCTTTGATCATGTCTTTATTTAGATATATCCCATCTTGTGGCAAAACAGATATCTCAGCAACTTACAAAAATAGATAAAGTACAATAGAATAAAAATAAAAAGATTAGGGTAAAGGTAAAAGCAGAAAGCTAGAATGAAGCGAGTCTAGTAGGAGACTCAGCACAATTGGAAAAAAAAGGGTCTCCAATTTGACTTTGAGCTTCCCAGCAGCCAAAACAAGGAAGAAAATATGACTGGTTACAAGATTCCTACCAACAGTTAGTCTGGGACTTTGGTGCAAAAACAGACCTGGTTTATACCTTGACTCTACTGCCTGTTGGAGACATGACCCTGAGCAGGTTGCTTAAGCTCTCTGAATTTGAGGCTCATCACCTGTAATGGGGAGGAATAATGCTGGCCTTGGGGCTCCTGGGTGGGGATTAGTGGTAAAGCTCTAGGAGGGTCTTGTCCTCACTAAGCTGCATGTTCTTAGCTCTAAGAGGGAGTTCACAGCCCAACCCTGAGCAGGAGAGAACTTGACCAAACCTGTGGCATGAAAGAGGTGGGGCTGGATTCCAACCCAGGGCTCCCTAACTCCCAGCCAGGGCTGTCTGCCAGCCATCCAGTGCCATGTCCTGTCATGACAGCGGCTTCCAGTGCTGTCCCAGAGTTAAAGATGCTTTGGAACACATGGGCTTTCAAGAGCCCTCAAATCATTCCCAGGAAAATCCCTCAGTTCCACCTTTAGCACTACCCTACCGCAGAGAAAGCAGATTAAATGTGAGGCCTGGACATCTCTAGGGGGAACCCAAGGGGTAGCCAAAGCCCCTCATAAGTCATGTTGTTCAGAAACACCCGAGACAGCTTCCTTTGCCTTTGTAGACAAGGTCATCAAGAAGACCTGGTCCTCCTCAGTCCAGGCCCTCCCTTGTTTGAAGTACCTTTTGCCAAAAGTAATAAAGTCCAAGACAGGTAAAAAGAAACAAAAACAAAACCAAAAAAAACCTCAAAAGCTGTTGGGGGCCAGATTTCCATGACAGCTCACAGGCATGCAGCTGTGGGCTTGTTCCAGTTCCCCACAACAAAAACCTTTCCTTTCCTCTCCTCACCAACAGGACAGTATCCAACTGTCTTCGAATTTTTTCTCTGTAAATTTATACTTGACTTTGTTCTAAAAATGACTGGAGGCATCTACTCCTTGGCTTGGCATTCAGGCTTTGTATGAGCTGGCCCCAACCTCCTCCTTGGGGCTTCTCTGTGGATGTAGTTTGGGGATAAAAGCAACAGCCTCCCTTTCTGGAGCTGCCACTGGAGTGACAGGCTGGTGGCAAAGAACACGCACTGACCAGCGCCTGGAACAGGGCTGAGCTGCTGTGTGAGCCTGGGTAAGTCTCTTCTCCTCAGTGTCCTCATCTATAAAATGGGCACATTCAGGATACAGACCTCCCACTCTTGTGAGACTGGCAAGCATATGCCCGTGGCAAGCTTAGCACAGTTGGTACTCAGTTAATGATGATGGTTTCCTTATCTGATTTTGAAACCTCGTTCTCCACTTAACTGCCTATGTGATGAGTGTCCTCATTGTTCTAGGCTCCAACGGGACCATGTGTAAATAAAATGAAGAAACTGGCTGGGCGTGGTGGCTCACGCCTGTAATCCCAACACTTTGGGAGGCTGAGACAGGTGGATCACCTGAGGTCAGGAGTTCGAGACCAGCCTGGCCAACATGGTGAAACCCTGTCCCTACTGAAAATACAAACAGTTAGCTGGGCGTGGTGGCAGGCCCCTGTAATCCCAGCTTTTCGGGAGGCTGAGGCAGGAGAATCACTTGAACCTGGGAGGCGGAGATTGCAGTGAGCTGAGATTACGCTGTTGCATTCCAGCCTGGGCAACAAGAGTGAAACTGTGTCAAAAAAAAAAAAAAAAAAAAAAAGAAAGAAAGAAAGATAAGAAAAAATTGCCCATACCCACCACGTAACCCACTTACAAGGGTCTGAAAACAGAAGAGGCCTAGTGAATGTTTGGAGGCTGTGGCCGGCATTCCCCCAGAATGCAATGCTGCTTGCCCTTTAACTTTTAAAAATTAGCCTATTCTTACTTTCCTTTTTTTCAGATTAATGAAGAAAGGGGGGCCTTCTCCTTCTTCTCACATGGTTGGGCTATGATGTCACGAAAGACAGTCTTGTAAAACCCACACCCAGGGCCAAGGGAGATGCTGGGGCCTTGCAGCCCCCTGGTGAGTCTGTAAGAGGAGCCTGCAGCGGTTTATTGGCCAGGGGTGGGGGCTGGATATGACCACGATGAGTCAGGCCTGGCTGGGCTGGGTGTCATCATTCCCCTGTATTCCAGGGTTGAGTTAGAGCTTAAACAAAACATCACCTGACAATGCCTGAAAGAAGTGTAGGCATTTCCTGGCCAGGCGCAGTGGCTCACACCTGTAATCCCAGCACTTTGGGAGGCCAAGGCGGGGGGATCACCTAAGGTCAGGAGTTCGAGACCAGCCTGGCTAACATGGTGAAACCCCCGTCTCTACTAAAAATACAAAAATTAGCTAGGCGTGGTGGTGGGTGCCTATAGTCCCAGCTACTAGGGAGGCTGAGACAGGAGAATCGCTTGAACCCAGGAGGCGGAGATTGCAGTGAGCCAAGATTGCGCCACTGCACTCCAGCCTGGGTGACAAGAACAAAACTCCATCTCAAAAAAAAAAGCATTTCTTTACACCCTTACACTCTTGGCTGTGCAGCTGACTTTCCTAACATGGCAACTGGTATTCAAACTTACAGACATCCCGGGAGCTGGCATCGGGACAGAATGAAGGCAGCAAGGGCTAGGGAGCGGCTGGGGATGAGTAGTAATGTCCTTCACAGGTGCTGGGGTGCCTTCCCAGGTAGGGCAGCCTCCATGACAGAACCTTCTGGAAGATTGTCTGTGCCCAGCTCCCAGTGTGACACTCAGCTGCTCTCTCAACTTTTCTGAGCCTCTTTCTCTTTCATAAAACAGGGAGCTGGGCTAGAAAATTTCTTTCCAGCTCTAAAAATACTGTCTAAACAAAGCAGAAGAGGGGCAGGCTTGAAGGCCTTGTCCTTTGGGCTGTGTGGGTCTGAGGCTCTGGGGAGCCATCAGTGGCCCTGGGCAAGGTGGTCCCCCCGTGCATGCTCAACCCAAGTCCTGGGGTTGGACTCTGAAGCCAGGAAAAGTCCAGTCTGCAGACCCTCAGTTCTTCCCTCCCCGTTCCCACCCTCTGGTTCTCTCCTGCAAAAAGAAGGCCTGATGCCTCCGCTGGACCAACTACTCACACCGTGTCTTCTGCAGCCCTCAGGCTGCTGGGCCAGGTCAGGGCTGGCAAGGAAGAGGGAAACTGTGTCATCCTGGCACCACGCCAGCCTTGGGCCTAGGGTCTTATTCATGGCAGACCCGGAGGTATCCCTGAGTGTGTAAAGGTTATGGGTTTGAAAGCCCAGAGAGAAAGGACAAGGCGGACTCCAGGCCCAAAGGCTCTGGGATGAATCAGGGAGGGGACCCAAGGTCTAACTATGTGAGCAACGCCAGTGCTTCTGGGTGGAGAGGGAGCCTCAGCTCAGCTCCCCACCCTGGCACAGCTGCCTGCTGCCTTCTCAGCTGCTGCTGCAGAAACAAATGACGGCACTGATGAAGAATAAGAGAAAATAAAAATGAGCGCAGAGCAGAAAGGGGCCTTGGAACAGAGGACGGGATTTTCTCTCGGGGTGTGGTTTCTGCTCAGCAGCTAGGTGACGGTAGAGGTTTGGAATGTGGCCGGACAGCGGGTGGGGTGGGCTGGGCTGGGGGACTGGCCAAAGACAAGAGGCAAGGACATTGGCTAAGGGACCCAAAGCCCAGGGCCACCAACAACTCAGCCAGAACAGAGCCCCGGGATGGCAGGCAGAGCCAGGGCCTCCACCCGACACCAGCACACTGGCCCTAAAGGCCTCTGGTTCTGAGTGGTCCTGGGAAGGGAGAGAGAGTTGAGAGAACAAGGGAGACCAGGGGAGATGGGAGAGGGCAGGGAGGGGACGGTGTGTTGAAGTGTCCTCATCTGTAAAACGGGGCTGTCGTGAGAGCACAGTCTGCCTGATCACAACTGAGGCATGAGGCAACGGATGGTGCCTCTCTGAGCCTCTGTCTCCTCATCTGTTAAATGGGTTCATGATCTCTACCTCCAAGGGAGGTGCTGGGAGAATCAGGTGGGTAAGTGTGTGGGAAGTGCTTGGCACGGGGCTCTGCAAGTGGAAGCAAGTATTACCCACTGGTTGCTGAGGAAGCTCAATCCTGGTGACCACCTCATGCCCAGTCCCAGCCCTGGGCTGGCCCCCAATAAATATTTGCGGACTGGGTCAGTTGCAGGAGCTGCTGTGGAGAGCCCCTCCCGCACTGCTGCCCCTCTCCTGGGAGCACAGGTCTCCACTCAGACCACAAAGTGGAGGGTGTAGGTGAGCTGGTGGCCATTGTCCCAGGCGTACAGCACCCGCTCCTTGGGGTTGTAGTCGATCTGGGTGGTGTAGGCGTGCTCGTTGAGGAAGGGCAGCTGGGGGAGTGCGTCGGTGCCCGTGTGCGTGTCGAAAGCATAGGCGACCTGGCCTTCCTGCTGGTTGTATGTGTCCACGGCATACAGGATGCCACACACCAGGAAGCAGTTCCCATAGGAGTTCCGCCGCAGCCGTGTCTTCCACGTGGTCTCCCGGTGCACCGAGAGATCGCCAGGGTCCAAGCGGCTCAGGACGATCACCTCGGGCTGGGCCTCATCGCGGTCGTCCACGGCGGGGTAGATGACCCACAGGCCACTTTCATCCACGGCAAAGTCGATGTCCGAGTGGCCGCGCCACTTCCAGGGTGTGGTGTCCTCGTATACCACGTCGGGCAGCAGCGCCCAGGAGGCCACGAAGCGCTGACGCAGGTCATACTTGATGATGTTCTTGGTGAAGGCGCGGTTGTAGTAGAAGGCGCCCTGGTACACCACGTGGCCCGTGCCAATCCAGTTGTAGGGCAGCTTGTACATGTTACTCCAGCGGCCTGCAGGTGGAGGGCGACGGTCACCCCAGACCTCCTGAACAACCCCAGCCCACCCACATCCCCTGAGACCACCAAGGGCTCTCAGTGGCCCAGTAAGCAACTGATGCCAAGCATATGCAATGTGCCTGGAGCTGGGATGACGTCTTACTGTGGCACGAGCGTCTCCCGAAGGAGGTCTATTGTCATCCCATCTGCTTAAGAAGAAACAGGCTCAGAGGATCAAGGTCACCCAGCTCTGGAATGGCACAGCTAGAATTTAGACACAGGGTGACATTAGCCCCATTCTTTGTCTCCAAGCCTTCATCCCTGCTGTTCCTCTGTTAGGACTGCCGTTCCCCAGGCTGTCTGCTTGAGGGATGCCTGCCCATCTTTCAGAGCCCCAGGCCAATGTCACCTCCTCCAGGAAGCCTTCACTGACCTCCCTACTCTGAGTGAGGGGCCTCTCCTCCAGCCTCCCATAACCCTTTGTCTTTTTGCCCCCCAGGACACATCTGCAGCAGGCAGACATAAGCCTTCATCTTGATACTTATCACAGGCTTCTTCCACCAGCCTGTGAGCTGCTTGAGCAGAAAGCCGGCCAATTTTGAGCTAGCAGAGGAAGGATTTTAGTTGTTCCAGGCCTTTATTTTTCATTTTTTAGTTGTTCCAGGCCTTTATTTTTCTTTTTTCTTTTCTTTTCTTTTTTTTTTTGAGAGAGTCTCTCTGTCACCCAGGCTGGAGTGCAGTGATGCGATCTCGGCTCACTGCAACCTCTGCCTCCTAGGTTCAAGCGATTCTCTTGCCTTAGTAACTGGGATTACAGGCACCTGCCACCACACCCAGCTAATTGGTTTTTTTTTTTTTTTTTGAGACAGAGTCTTGCTCTGTCGCCCAGGCTGGAGTGCAGTGGCTGGATCTCAGCTCACTGCAACCTCTGCCTCCCGGGTTCACGCCATTCTCCTGCCTCAGCCTCCCGAGTAGCTGGGACCACAGGCGCCGGCCATCTCGCCCGGCTAATTCTTTTTTTGTATTTTTAGTAGAGACAGGGTTTCACCGTGTTAGCCAGGATGGTCTCGATCTCCTGACCTCGTGATCCACCCATCTCGGCCTCCCACAGTGCTGGGATTACAGGCTTGAGCCACCGCGCCCGGCCTTTTTTTTTTAAAGAGACGGAGTTTCACCATGTTGGCCAGGCTGGTTTTGAACTCCTGACCTCAAGTGATCCACCTGCCTCGGGCTCCCAAATTGCTAGGATTACAGGTGTGAGCTACTGCGCCCGGCCTTTAGTTGTGACTGCATGGCTCTTGGGGTTAAGTCCAAACTCCTTCATCTGGCTCACCAGGCCTGCCCCAGCTTACTCAGTCACCGTCCCCCCCACCCCAGGCCATCACGTTTCCTGTCATTGCCAGGCCTCTGCATGTGCTGAGCCTTCTGCCTGGAACACCCTTCCCTCTTCCTTCCGCATGGCTTACTCCTACTCTTCTTCCAGGGCCCAGCTCAGCATCACCTTCACGGGGAAGTCTTCCCTGATCTTTAGGCTGGGTTCCCATAGCCCCTTCAGCACGCCCTCTAATGCTGTACTGACATTGTCTCTTTAAGCCTTTGCCTCCCCGACCACAGTGTGCATTTCTGAAGGGCAGGCTAGATCTAAATGACCCCTTCCCCGCATCGTGCCCCAGATCTGATAACCAGAATTCTGCCCTTCCCTGTGCCGTCAGCTCCATCCTGACCCCTGCCCAGACCTGCAGCTCCTCTAAGGCCAGAGGCCCTGCTCACCTATAAAACAGGTGATAACCCCACCTCCTGGAGGTATGTAGCAACCATGAGCTGATACATGGGGGGGGGCGAGATCCGCACAGGGTAAGCACTCAACAAATGGAAACTCAGTATTGGCCCCTTGACGGTAAGTCACGCTTGCAAAGGCAGGACCATGTCCCTCTTTGCTGCTGCATTCTGGTTCCTGGCAGGGTGCTAGCGCACAGGGGTGCCATGGGGTCTGTCTGGGCCTCCAGCCCAGTGCCCTCAGCCCAGACCCCCTCCTTGGGGTGGCTAACAATCTGGAGTTCAACCAGGCTATACCACAGAAACCCACAAGGCAAGAAAAGCCAAGTCTCCACGAGGACCCCTCCCCAGGCTGTCCATACCCGGCCCCCTCCCCACCTCCGGGGTGCCTGACCTTGCTTGAAGTTTTCCAGGTTGCGGAACTCCACCAGGCTGTTTCCATAGTAGTAGTTGGTGACATAGATCCTGTCGTCTCGAGCTGCAGGGTCCTTCATCCAGGCTCCCTCGTGGCGCCCATAGCTGTGGTGCCTCACGGGGGGGTCCACAGCCCGGAGGGTGCCCTCACAGCTCGCCTCTCTGCCTGTGGGAGGAGGGCAGGCAGCATTGGTACACAGATTCCCAAAGCCCCCAGCCAGAGCAACAGGCTGGCAATGTTATCTGGGTCTAACTTAAATCTCTCCTGATACTTTGTTTATGGCCTTCTTTCCCCTTTCCTCATCATCAAAGCAATGCCTGATCATTACCAAAAACATAAAACATTCAGAAAAGGAGAACGGAGGCCAGGTGCAGTCGCTCACGCCTGTAATCCTAGCACTTTGGGAGGCCAAGGCAGGTGGATCACCTGAGGTCAGGAGTTCAAGACCAGCCTGGGCAATATGGTGAAACCCATCTCTACTAAAAATACAAAAATTAGCTGGGTGTGGTAGGCGGCGCCTGTAATCCCAGCTACTCAGGAGGCTGAGACAGGAGAATCGATTGAACCCAGGAGGCAGAGATTGCAGTGAGCGGAGATCGCACCACTGCACTCCGGCCTGGCTGACAAGAGTGAAACTCTGTCTCAAAAAAAAAAAAAGAGAATGGAGAAAATAAAAATCTTCAAAGTTATATTATTCGTCATATGTGGAACCTAAAATAGTCAAACTCGGCCAGGCACAGTGACTCACACCTGTAATCCCAGCAATTTGGGAGGCTGAGGTGGGAGGATCACTTGAGCTCAAGACTTGAAGACCAGCCTGGGCAACAGAGCAAGACCTTGTCTCTACAAAAAAAAAAATTTTTTTTTAATTAGGTGAGCATAGTGGTGTGTACCTGTAGTCCCAGCTACTGGGGAGGCTGAGGTGGGAGGATTGCTTGAGCCTGGGATGTTGAGGCTGCAGTGAGCTGTGATCACACCATTGCACTCCAGCCTAGGCAACAGAGCAAGACACTGCCTCAAAAAAAAAAAAAAAAAATTAAAATTGGCCGGGCACAGTGGCTCATGCCTGTAATTCCAGCACTTTGGGAGGCTGACGTGTGTGGATCACAAGGTCAGGAGTTTGAGACAAACCTGGCCAATATGGTGAAACCCCGTTTCTACTAAAAATGAAAAAATTAGCTGGGTGTGGTGGTGGGCACCTGTAATCCCAGCTACTCGGGAGGCTGAGGCAGGAGAATCACTTGAACTTGAGAGGTGGAGGTTGCAGTGAGCCGAGATCACGCGATTGTACTCCAGCCTGGGCAACAGAGTGAGATTCCATCTCAAAAATAAATAAATAGGCTGGGCGTGGTGGCTCAAGCCTGTAATCCCAGCAGTTTGGGAGGCCGAGACAGGCGGATCACGAGGTCAGGAGATCGAGACCATCCTGGCGAACACGGTGAAACCCCGTCTCTACTAAAAAAAATACAAAAAATTAGCCGGGCGAGGTGGTGGGCGCCTGTAGTCCCAGCTACTCGGGAGGCTGAGGCAGGAGAATGGCGTAAACCCGGGAGGCGGAGCTTGCGGTGAGCTGAGATCCAGCCACTGCACTCCAGCCTGGGTGACAGAGCGAGACTCTCTCTCAAAAAAAAATAATAATAATTAAAAATAAATAAATAAATAAATAAAAATAAACATTAAAAATTTAAAAAATTAAAAAGTCAAACTCATAAAAGCAGAGAGTAGAATAGTGGTTACTAGTGGATGGGGGAATTGAGGAGATGTTGCTTAAAGCACTCAAAGTTTCATTTAGACAACAGGAATAAGTTCAACATGTCGTATACTTGAATACTGCTAAGAGAGTAGATTTTAAGTGTTCTTGCCACAAAAAAAGATCAGTAATGTGAGGTAATATATATGCTAATTAGCTTGATTTAGCCATTTCACAGTGTGTACACATATCAAAGCATTACGTTGTACCTTATAAATACGTACATTAAAAAAAATTGTTCTTTCTGCAGTATGCCAAACAAATGAATACATACAATTTTTGTCAATAAAAAAATTAATTTTTTTCTTTTTTGTTTTTTCTTTTTTATTTTACTTTTTTAAAAATAAAATTTACACTCTTATAAAATTAAAAAAAAACCCTAAAAACTGCCATTATCCAAAGAAAATTTTTTTTCCGTTCTTTTATTCTCTTTTTAAACATTTTATTTCACAGATCACTTGAGGTCAGGAGTTCAGAACCAGCCTGGTCAATATGGCGAAACACTGTCTCTACTAAAAATAGAAAAATTAGCCAGGCATGGTGGTGTGTGCCTGAAATTCCATCTGCTCGGGAGGCTAAGGCAGGAAAATCTCTTGAACTCAGGAGGCAGAGGTTGCAGTGAGCAGAGATCACGCTACTGCACTCCAGCCTGGACGACAGAGTCAGACTCCGTCTCAAAAAACCCCCCAAAAAACCAAAACAACAACAACAACAACAATAATATTTTATTTCAATAGTTTTTGGGGAACAGGTGGTTTTTGGTTACACAGGTGAGTTCCTTAATGGTGATCTCTGAGATTTTAATGTATCCGTCACCTGAGCAGTATACACTGTAGCCAGTACATAGTCTTTTATCCCTTACCCCCTCCCACCCTTCTCCTATGCAAAGCAAAATTTAAGCATGTGGTATTTCCTTCCTTTTCTTTTTTCTTTGCATGTACGGTCATGCAGACATACTTTAAAAAACTGAGTATACAGTTTTATGTATCCTGTTTTTAGCTTCCGTTGAACAAATTCTCTCATCTTTAAATAGCCTTTTAATGATGTGATTTCAAGGTCTGCCAGGCCGGTGGACAGCTGTGCCCTGAATTTATCTGACCAGTCCTCCCCATGTCAGCCATTCGGGTTATTTCCACTTTTCTGACATTAGAAATGATGCCATGATGCAACCACTTAAGCTGCAGCTGTTGTTCCCACTGCTGGTGAATCCTTCAGGAAAAATTCCTAGAAGTGGAATGACCTTGGACCAAAGCAGGACAGGGTTTGAAGGACTGTCACCACAGAGAGCCAAGATCCCTTCGGAAGGATGGGATCAATGACTTAACGAGGAAGATTTCTACCATGAGACACAAAGCAAAACTATAAATGCTGACATCAAAACAGGGCCAACGATTGGATACAGGAAATAAAGAAATAAAAATAGTTGCTGGATTTAATGATGGCATTCTAGGTGACATTTTAAGAAGAATTTGTTGAAAATACTACCTGGGCTGGGTGTGGTGGCTCATGTCTGTAATCCCAGCACTTTGGGAGGCTGAGATGGGAGGATCACCTGACATCAGGTGTTAGAGGCCAGCCTGGTCAACATAGTGAAACCCTGTCTCTACTGAAAATACGAAAATTAGCCAGGTGTGGTGGCAGGCATCTGTAATCCCAGCTACTCGGGAGGCTAAGGCAGGAGAATTGTTTGAACCCGGGGGATGGAGGTTGCAATGAGCCAAGATCTCACCATTGCACTGCAGCCTGGGTGACAGAGTGAGAATCTGTCTCAAAAAGAAAAAAAAAGCTCTGCCTCCCGGGCTGGAGTGCAGTGACACAATCTCAGCTCACTGCAACCTCTGCCTCCTGGGTTCAAGCGAGTCTCCTGCCTCAGCCTCCCAAGTAGCTGGGATTACAGCCACCTGCCACTACACCTGGCTAATTTTTTTATTTTTAGTAGAGAGGGGGTTTTTCCATGTTGGCCAGGCTGGTCTTGAACCCCTGATCTCAGGTGATTTGTCCGCCTTGGCCTCCCAAAGTGCTGGTATTACAGGAGTGAGCCACCGTGCCCAGCTGTAAAAAGCATTTCTTACCTTGAGGGCTTCACAGAAACAGGCTGTGGGCTGGATTTGGGCACAGGCTACAATGTGCTGACCCCTGTGAGGCTCACTCACCTTGGCTGGAGACTTCTGGACCTGAAGGTGGCTCGGTGGGCAGGAGACTGGTGGTGGGGGTTGGGGTGGTCATGGCGGTGGTGGTGGTGGTGGCAGGGACTGAGGTGGGGGTGCCAGGAGCCAGGTCCACTCCCTCTGAGGACCTGGGCTCAGCCTCATCCTGCTCTGCGGAGTTGGGCTCTGCGGAGTTGGACCTGCCCTCTACCTTGGGCGGCAGTTGCTCCAGCCAGGAAGTGCCCTGGAGGGCGTTATCTGCAGAGAGAAGACCCCATGCTCACATCCCAGCACCAGCTGCTGCCACGTGGGTCTCCGTCAGGTCTGCTGGCCCCAGGGAGTGGAGGGGGGGCCTCCTCAGGGTCTCCCCACACCTGGAGCGGCCGAAAGGTCTCAAAGTGGGAGGCAGGGAGGACTTCACAGTCATGGCTCTAAACCCAGCAAGGTGGCCTCAGCCAAGTCCCCCTGCCTTCCTGGGCCACCTCTGTGAACTGAGAGTCATGAGCCCCCCATGCTGGACTATGGTGGTGACTACAGAAAAATGTACAGAAACATTTGCACAGATTCCAGCAAATACGAGGTACCAAAAAGGAGATCCCTTCCTACGCATCAAGCACTTTGTACCAGTTCTCTCATTTGCTAGATTCAATTCTAGAGAGAAGCTCTTGTTCCCATTTTACAGGCCTTCTCCTTTTACTCTGCCATGGAAAATGCAGCTGCTGCCAGAATCAAATGCGACGGTATGAACGAAAGTGCTTAGAGGGTTGGATCCAGTGGCTGGTGCCTGTAATCCCAGCACTTTGGGAGGCTGAGGCAGGCAGATCGCTTGAGCCCAGGAGTTCAAGACCAGCCTGGCCAACATGGCAAAACCCTGTCTCTACTAAAAAATAGAAAAAATTAGCTAGGTGTGGTGATGGGCGCCTGTAGTCTCAGTTGGAGGCTGAGAAGGGAAGATCACTTGAGCCCAGGAGGTCAAGGCTTTGGTGAGTCATGATCGTGCCACTACACTCCAACCTGGGTGGCAGAGTGAGACCCTGTCTCAAAAGAAAAAAGGAAGGAAGGAAGGGAGGGAGGGAGGGAGGGAGGGAGGGAGAAAGAAAGGAAGGAAGGAAGGGAAGGAAGGGTTTAGGGAAACACTTTTGTGACACCAGCCAGGTATGGTGGCTCGGTCCTGTAATCCCAGCACTTTGGGAGGCAGAGGCAGGCAGATCACCTTAGACCAGGAGTTTGAGACCAGCTTCGCCAACATGACGAAACCTAGTCTCTACTAAAAATACAAAAATTAGTCGGGCATGGTGGCATGTGCCTGTAATCCCAGCTACTTGGGAGGCTGAGGCAAGATAATTGCTTGAATCTGGGAGGCGGAGGGTTCAGTGAGCTGAGATTGCACCATTGCACTCCAGTCTAGGTGACAAGAGCGAAATTCCGTCTCAAAAAAAAAAAAAAATTGTGCCGCCAGGGAGACAAAGGAATGGTGCTGTTATTACTATGATGGTCTGGTGCCCGGGGGACCGCCTGGTCAGCTCGGGGAGGGGCTCAGGGACCGCTTGACTTGAGGACAATAACCTGACTTCTTTTTTTCTCCATTTTGGGCTTCCTCTTTGCACAGGCCCTGCTGTGGACAGCCTGGGCCTTGGTGGGGATGGGGGTCATCCCCCTGGTTGAGGAGGACCACAGGGAGGCCTGGCCTCAGCAGCCTGCCAGGACGGGGTGCCTGTTCCCACAGGCCTTGCTGGCAGAGTCAGATGCCTGCAGCTGTTCTTAGGCAGTGTCCCAGCCAGGGGTCAGAGGCTCTGTGCCATGTCCAGACCAAGCTGGCAGGGCTTGGGCCAGCAGCTGGGACCAGGGGGAAGAGGCCCCTGAGTCCTGAGAGGCCAGGAAACAAGAAGGCTCTCAAAGGAGCCTGGTCCCTGACTGTTTCACCTCCGTGCACCCCTTGCACATGGGCTGGAAGGAGGGCTTTGCAGGAGGAGGTGGTCAGCAGGACCCAGGAAGGGGAGGAGCAGGTTTGGGACACCCCTCTGGGACATCAGAAGAGAGCAGCCATCTGGGGAGGGTCTTAGTGGGGGAATCAGGAACCACAACAGGTAGAGATGGATCAGAAATTTGGGGTATCTTGAAACTTGTGTCTCTTGTTTGCCAATTACTTTGTCACCTTTCTCTGTGATCCAGCAGAGAGCTGCAGGAAAAATACAAGAGGCTGTGGGCTCTTCCTTGGGGATATAAGAAGAGGGAGGAGATGGAGAGGAAATGAGAGATGCCCCCAAAGCCCTTGTCACTTCTCAGGAGCCCGGTATTCTCCTGCCCCTCACTGTGGCGGCTGCCTGGTCATAGGAATTTTTTCTCACTAGTCTATGAGATCTGTGGGGACAGGGACTGTGTCTCTACCATTCCCTGTCACCTGGTCAGAGTGGACCTTCAGCACATCTTCAAATGCACAAAGAAAAGTCCAGCAAAGGTGAAGACAGCTGTAAATACTGGAAAGCCACCGAGTGGCCCTGCAGGTTGGTTCTGCTATTTCATCCCAGTGACCCCCGAGTGGGGTGTTATCCCCATATGTGGATGAGCAGAGGGCACCCAACAGGTAATCAATGGGTGTGACTGAATCTGGGGTGGTCCAACTGTAGAGAAGATGAGGGGATTCCTAGGAGGCATCCATCCCCGACTCCCCAGGGTCCCCATTCCCCTCCTACTCACCTGCCACCGCCTCGGTCACCTCCTGCTTGCCCGCCTTGTAGTAGGTGAAGCCCCGGATCACAGCCTGCTGCTGGGCCAGGGCACGGGGCTTGGCTGTGGGCTGGAGGAACCTGCCCTTGCTGCTCTCCTTCCTCAGCTTCTCCACCTGCAGCAGCTTCTCCTTGGGAGGTTTTGGGAGGCCTCTGTCTGCAAAGCTCTTCTGCACACTGCCATACCTGCTGATGTCCTTGCCTTTTCCTCCAGTTGTGTCCTGGAAGGGAAGAGAAGTCTCAGACTTGAAGGACAGTAGAAGAAATGTTATGGGGAGTCCTGGGGGCTCAGAACGTGGGGGCTGGAGGTGGCCATGTTGCCCCAGGCCCTGTGTCCCAAGCGCTTATGAAGTCACAGCTTTCCTTTACCCCACCATGGTGGCTACATCCATGACTGGTTTGCCTCAGTTTCCTCACCCAGCTCTTTAGTTCCCTTCCAGGCTTGAAGTCCAACCTGATAGGTTAGATTCCTGTCCCACTTCCAACTCCTGTCCACTCCCCCTGGGGGGCAGGCCAGAAGGACCAGCTCCCCGGGAGGCAGCCTCCTCTAGCTGCTCACCTTCCCAGCCTTGTCTCTCTTCCTCATTGGTCTTAGTACGTGGGCAGGGGAGAGGTTCTTAGGCACCTAGGCAAGGTGACCAACTCATCCCAGAGTGCCTGGAACATTTCTAGTTTTAGCACTAAAAGTGCTGCATCCTGGAAAAACCCTCAGTCCCAGGCAAACTGGGACAGGGTTGGTCACCCAACCCGTAGGATATGCCATTTCTAACGTTTTGTGTTTTGTTATTTTCACTTCCTATTTAAATGCCTCTGATGCTGGCTTGGCACAAGAACACAGGGCCTATGACATCACTCATTGTTAGGCAGAAACTCCAGCAGATACGGCAAGTACAGTAGCCGGGTGCCTTCTGCACCATTGCCAAAACACGCTTCATTCTCGCCTGCGGAATTGGCACGGGAATGAGCAGGAAGCCAGCTGGGGGCCAAGGCACAGGCTTCCTAGCCGCTTTATCGGCATCTAGGTGGTCCCAGTTGCAGACACAAATGGCCCCATTATCACAGTGTCAGCAAAGGAGACCGAGATGTGGAGAGGAAGAGAGGAAGAGGGTGGGCTTGGCAGTCACGCAGACCTAGCTGCCAGTCCCAGCTCCACCACCGCCTCTCCATGGGACCTCTCTCCGTGCCTCATCTGCCAAATGGGCAGTGTCACCCCTCCTCCCAGGTGACTATGGGATCCACTGACAATGTCTGTGAGAAAGTCAAGTTTTAAAGTAGGAATTTCACAAATGTCAGCTCCCTTCTTCAGTCACTAACCGAAACACAAGGCCAGTGTGAACAATGGTGTGGCTTGTGTCTTGCCCGAGGGTGACTGGCCAGAGGAGCCCGAAAGGGGTTGAATCCAGTCTGCACTCCATTCGCCAAGCCACATACCCAGCAAAGGCTGGAGCCTCTGTGCAAATGGCTCACCCAAAAGTGGTTGTTCTTTCTAATTGATCTGCTCAGAGGGAGAACCAGCTTTGCAGTTCATCTGCCTACAGAGACGATGTTTATCACATTTGCACGCAGGTTATCTGTCACGGGTGACTCTGCCTAGTGACAGAACCAGTGCCTCTGCTCACTCTGTGCTCTGAGCTTAGAGGTGGAGTGCCTGGGTGCACTGGAGTTCTCTACCTCAGGGTGGGTTGGATGAACGGGTATCACCCAGCCAAGGGCCCAGCCACAGCAGGGGAGGCTAGAAGCGGTTTTGCTGCAGCCAACCTGGTCTCTGAGGGCTAGGCAGGGGGCACTGCCTCCACAAGCTTGTCCCCACTAGCTTCAAACTTGGGAATGAGAAGGTTGCCAAACACCTGGCTTAGGGACCAGCCCCCTTGGCAGGATCCCCAGGCCTATCCCCATTCCCTGTGCTGACTGTGTTTGCTGTACAGCAGGTACCCCCTGCACCTCACCCTGCCAGGGACTCTCTAGCTCTGCCAGCCCTCAACCCCATCTTACAGCCCCAAACCCCCACCAAGCTGGCCCTCAGGGCCAACGTCCTGGCACACTGAGCTCCCAAGCTCAGCCAGCTCCCGCCCTGTGATCAGAGCTGGGGCCTCACCTGGGCCTTGCTACCAGTGCCCGTGGCAGGGGTGGCAGGGGCAGTGGCGGCGGCGGCATCCTTCTGCAGCAGCTGGAGGCCCAGGCGGGACAGCTCCTTCTTGATGCCCAGCATGATGGCGGAGTGATTCTCATAGTGCCTCAACTGCTCGCTGAGGTGGCGCATGCTCTCCTTCACCACCTCGTTCTCCCGGCTCAGGTTGGCCTTGATGCTCTGTGGAGGGGGCAGGATTGGAGGTCTTTCCTGGGCCAGCTTCCTCTGGACCCCCAGCCTGGAGGGACACCCCAGCTTTGGTCATTAGGCTTTGCTGTCCAGTCCCCTAAACAGGCTGGGGGCGGTCCCAGCAAGTATGGGCAGGAAAAATAGGCCCCAAGAGACCCTGTATTTATGAACTTTTTGAATTTAAAAAGTGAAGGAATAAAAAAATTATGTGTGCATGGTACTAAATTTATAAGATATAAATGGCTATAAAAATGTCACCCTCCCACCTTTATTTCTCAGTGCCAACAGTTATTATAGATTCCTTGTGTATCCTTCTAAAGAGAGTGTGTATATTCAGAGGAACACATGTATACATACACACATATTTTTACCACTTTGCTTTTTTACTGAACAGCCTATGTTTGGAACTGATGCATATCTGCATATATTGTGCTCTGTTCCTTCTCATGGCCACACAGTATGCCATTGCTTGAGAGGCTACAATTTATTTACCCAGTCCCTTATTTTTTCTTTTCCTTTTCTTTCTTTCTTTCTTTTCTTTCTTTCTTTTTTTTTTTTTTTTTA
>NC_045447.1:13786809-13935346 GCF_002776525.5 Piliocolobus tephrosceles
GGTGATCTGCCTGTCTTGGCCTCCTAAAGCGCTGGGATTACAGGTGTGGGCCACTGCCCCTGGCCCCCCAGTCCCTTATTGTTGGTTCCTTTTTTTTTTTTTTTTTTTTTTGAGATGGAGTCTCACTCTGTTGCCTAGGCTGGAGGGCAGTGGTGCCATCTCGGCTCACTGCAACAACCTCTTACTCCTGGGCTCAAGTGATTCTCCTGCCTCAGCCTCCTAGGTAGCTGGGACTACAGGCGCGTGCCTCCACACCTGGCTAATTTTTGTATTTTTAGTAGAGACGGGGTTTTGCCATGTTAGGCAGGCTGGTCTTGAACTGCTGACCTCAAGTGATCCACTCACCAAAGCCTTGCAAAGTGCTGGGATTATAGGCGTGAGCCACCACCCCTGACCATTATGGATGGTTACTCAAGTTGCTTCCAATCTTTTGCTACTTTAAATTTACTTTAAAATTGTATACATAATACATAAATACCCTCTGCTTATAAAATCTTCAAACAATGTAGATGGAGTGAAACCCTTTGGGGTTTTGCTGAGGGTGAATCTCTGCCCCCCTCCAAGTCTCCAACTTCTCTCCTGGGCCGTACCGGCTCCTCACCCTGCACTGAGCCCTGTCTACTCCCAGACCTGTTCTCCTTCCCTGCCTCATCTCCCCTTGCTGGGACTCTGGCTCCCTGCCCACTTTTAGCAGCTCCCACACCAGCTCCTGGATCTACTCCTGGTTTTGAATCCTGCCAGGAGCAGACAGACTGCTTAGAACCGCAATGCTCCTCGCTCTGTAAACCTCCCGCTATCTAGGGATCTCTTTGCTGGGCTGTCGCCCAAGCTGGCCTTGTTGACTGGAGAGGACTTGGAAACCTGGGGGGTCTGGCGGGTATCAGTCCCAGTTCCCCAAAGCTCTAGTAGACCTGGGATTCTTTCGTCTGAGTCTACTTTTCAGCTAAAGCAGGAGAGACAGAAGTCAGAGGCAGAAAACACCAGTTTGCTGAGAAGCCGCGGAGCAACAGAATTATGGGTCCACAATTTCATTTGTAGAAATTGTTACAGAGGAAAAGATAACCTAAAAGTGACTGATGTCCAGTCAGCCCTGGGTGACTCAGGTTCAGGGACCAAGAGGCAGCAGGCAGGAGTCAGATACCCTTGGGTTAAAATCTTTGCTTTCTACCTCCTGGCTGGGTAACTTTGGGCTAAAAACTACTTCTCCGAGCCTCAGTTTCCCTGCCTGTAAAATGGGCTATTATGTCATCATAATAACAACTAAATGGCAGGGTCACTGTGAGGACCAGAAAGGCTATGGAATATGGAAGTGCATTTTAAACTAGATTCCAGGGGCCAGGTGCAGTGACTCATGCCTGTAATCCCAGCATCTTGGAAGGCCAAGGCAGGAGGAAGGCTTGAGCCCAGGAATTTAAGACCAGCATGAGCAACATGGTAAAACCCCATTTCTACAAAAAACACAAAAAATGAGCTGGGTGTGGTGGTGTGTACCTACAGTCCCAGCTACTTGGGAGGCTGTGGTGGGAGGATCAGTTGATCCTGGGGCATTGAGGCTGCACTCTACCCTGGCCTACAAAGCGAGATCCTGTCTCAAAAACAAAAACAACAACAACAACAAAAACTGGATCCCAGGGATGATAGAAGTCAAAGCGTATGACAGATTTTCTCAACCTCATCACTATTGACATTTGCCAGATAGCTGTTTGCTTTTGGGGACTATCCTGTGTATTGCAGGGTATTTAGCCGAATCTCTGGCCTCTAACCAGTAGAAGCCCAGTAGCACTCATCCTGTCCCCCACTTAAGTTGTAACAAACAAAAATGTCTCCAGCTATTGCCAGTTTTCCCCTGGGGGCAAAATCACCCCTGGTTGAGAACTATTGGTGTCAGGGAAGAGAGCAGAGGGAAGCTGAGACCCCAAGTTGCTGCTGACCCCCTAGGAGGTTCTTCCCTTTGGCAGAGGGAGCCAGCCTCTCCCGAGTGAGGCTGTTCTCTCCCCACCTCCTCCCAGGGTGAACAAAAGCTTTTTGCTTTTCATTTTTCCATAAGGTTATCACTTAGTAAACCATGGTTAACAGAAGCAAAGCACAGATAATGCAAAACAGAAGATAATTAAAAAGTCATTTTTCTGTGGCTGTGGGAACCATCTCTGGTTTGTTCCAGGCCTAGCAGATATTACCCTCCTGATCGTCTGGCTCAGAGTTACATGAAGTGGGTTAACATTTCCTGAGGTTACAAGAGGATAGATCAAAGGAGAATAACTTCAGAGCCAGCAACGGGAGGGCCTGGAATGTACTAGCTGCACAGGAAATACTGGGACACAGAAGAAATTCACCAAGTGTCAGCTTTCTCCCCTGCTGCCAGGGGCTTGGCCAACAGTAGGTACATACCAAACACTTTTTGAATACTTAAAGCCACTGTGATCCCAACTTTGGGGTGAGAAAGGGGTTAATCTCCCACCCTGGGGCACAGGATGCCCAGGTGCCCCCTCCCTCTGTAAAGGAAGCTGGGAAAGGAAGCCCACACGCCCGCTCCTGGCAGCTGTATGTCCCCAGACTCTCAGTGGCCCAGCAGAGGCCGGATGCAGGAAACAGGCGGAGGTGAGGCTGTGCCAGCAGAGATACAAACCTCGAACCTGCAGCTCGGACCCCCATGCTCGCCCAACTCTGTCCTTGTCCCCAGGGGCAGTTCTGGTCCCCTGCCCAGTCCTATAGCACTTTCACCCTGACCAGGACAGGACACGTAGCACCTCTGTCTCCACAGCAGCTGGGCACTAGCCCAGTGGGCTCGGTCAGTCCTGCCATGTTTTACCAACCCAGGGGGCACTCCGACAAGGTATCTTATTTTTTATTTTGAGACTGTCTTGCTCTGTCGTCCAGGCTGTGGCACGATCTCGGTTCACTGCAACCTCCGCCTCCCAGGTTTGAGCGATTCTCCTGCCTCAGCCTACTGAGTAGCTGGGATTACAGGCACGCATCACCATGCCTAATTTTTGTATTTTTAGTAGAGATGGGGTTTCATCATATTGGCCAAGCTGGTCTCAAACTTCTGGCCTCAAGTGATCTGCCTGCCTCGGCCTCCCAAAGTGCTGGGATTACAGGTGTGAGGCACTGCGCCAGGCCACTGAGCCACCATGCCCAGCCACCGAGGAATCTCGAGTGAATGGTATACCCAGAGTTGTGGGTCCTGATCTTGGTACACTGGAGGCAACTGCAAGTTCCAGCTCCCTCTGAACCCCTTTGATACAACCAGCAGGTGCCTCGGTTTCTCCACTCAGACTTCAGCTTCCCGCAGGCCCTTGAGCCAGTTAGACCTCTTCCCCAGAGGCTGGACCCTGTGGCCAGCATTTCCCTCCCCCAACTCCTGGCTGGAGTGTGGCTTCCCATGGTCACCAGGGTGAAGCCTGGATTGCCCGGGCCCCTTCGGACAGTGCCCTCGGCCCCCAGCATCACACCAGCCTGGCCTCTGGCAGCAGCCCCGCCCTTACCTCTTCCAGTGTGTTCATCTGGGAGGCCACCTTGTGGACGTAGGCGTGCACCTTCATCAGGTCCATGCTGTATAGCGTGCCCTCCAGGAGATCCACCATGGACTGCAGCTGCCCGGGGAAGGGGGATGGTTAGGCAAAGAGTGCAGCACGTGGCCAGCCAGGTGCAGAGGGTAAAAGGAGCCCTGCTGCAATGAAGAACTCCAGAACCTGGGCCAGGCGCTGTGGCTCACGCCTGTAATTCAAGCACTTTGGGAGGCCAAGGCGGGTGGATCTTCTGAGGTCAGAAGTTCAAGACCAGTCTGGCCAACATGGTGAAACACCATCTCTACTAAAAACACAAAAATTAGCCAGGCATGGTGGTGTGCACCTGTAGTCCCAGCTACTTGGGAGGCTGAGGCAGGAGAATCGCTTGAATCCGGGAGATAGGGGTTGCAGTGAGCTGAGATCACACCACTGCACTCCAGCCTGGGCGACAGAGTGAGGCTCTCTTCCAAAATAATAATAATAATAATAATAATAATAATAATGATTAAAATAAAAAAGAACTCCAAAACTGCACAGCCTCAGAGTGACTGGCATGGGCCCTGGGCACTCACCAGCCCCAGCCTGCTAATAATCACAAGAAAAGCCGCAGGTTCCATCTTCTGAGCCCTTACCACGTGCCAGGTGCTGTGCTAGGGGCTTTAAGGAGTTATACCAATTAATCATTGTAACAACCTCATGAGGTGTATAGTGGGCACTCGAGGAGTTTGTCTGGATCTTCTGAGATCCCTCTTACAAGTTTTTGTGCCCGTCCCTGGCTTCCATGTGCCTGCATCTGTGACTCTCTTTAGAGCTCCTTTGCCCCCAAAGTGCCAGAGAGTATACGTCCTCTTGCAGCTGCCTTGAGGTAATGACCTACTGACATAGGCATCTATAATCCCAACTCACTAGCCCCAGTGGGGACGAACTGAGCGGCTGTACCCACTGCAGAGTTCCTCTGGGGATGTGACTGAGGCTGGCACTTTTCCCAAGACCACACCCTCACTTGGATGCCCTCCTCTCCCCACCTTGCTTCTCCCACTTCATTTCCAGTTTCTCTGGGGAGTATTTTCTTTTTTTGTTTATTTGTTCTTCAGAGACCCTGTCACCCAGGAAAGAGTGCAGTGGCATGATCACAGCTCACTGCAGCCTCGAACTGCTGAGCTCAAGCAATCCTCCCACCTCAGCCTCTGGAGTAGCTAGGAGTACAGGTGTGCACCATCCTGCCTAGCTAAGTTTTTTATGTTTTGTAGAGATGGGATCTTACTATGTTATTCCAGCTGGTCTCGAACAATCATCTTCCCACCTTGGCCTCAAGTGATCCTCCTGCCTCAGCCTCCCAAAGCACTGGGATTATAGGGATGAGCCATCGCGTCCAGCCCAGGAGTATTTTCAAAATAAATCACTTGCACATGAATCTCTGGCTTCAGAGCCTGCCTCTGGTGGCCCGAACTAACACCAGGTATGGACAACTTTCACCCTCATTTTACAGATGGAGAAGCTGCAGTTTAGAGGGGGGAAGTGACTTGCCCAAGGCCACCCAGCTGTTCAAAGGTGGAACCAGGAGCAGAACCCAAATTCATATAAATCCACATCTCTTTCCCAACATTCGGCTGGGGAGAGATCATTAATCACCATCTCTTTCCTATCATGCTTTATGGCTCCTGTCTCATGGTCAGACAGGGAAATGGCAGCCGAGAGAGAGAGGGCCTTGCACAACAGGTCAGCAGCAGGACCTGGAGCAGCGCTGGGTATCCCTTGCCCAGCCCAGGGCTCTGCCCTACAGCTGCCCCTCCCCCTCTCCTCTCTGTCACGCCTCATCAGGATATAACACTCCCTCCAGATGGCCAAAATGCCAGAGTGTCAGGGAGACGTTGGCACAAGGGGCTGGTTGGGAAACCAGCCTTCCCTGGCTTCTTGGGAAGGGCAGTTCCTCGGGCCCACCCTCACGCGCGGCCCCACCCTGAGCCCTCCGGCATTTCCCAGGGCCTGCACAGGCCAGTGCTCCAGTTTTGGTCCTGGCTGGCTGTTTCCAAAACAGTTTTACTCCCACCTTCCCAGGGGGTACACAAACTGTTTTAAGCCAGGGAGCTTTTCTTTGAGCAGAAGCTGATCTCTAAAACAGAGACGGGGGTGGGAGTCTCTGCTGGAAGCAAAGATAGGCTCAGTGGCTTCTCTGCTCTCCCACAACCTGGCTTTGGCCCCGAGGGTCTGCATGGGACCCCTGGGGCTCTACGGAACACAGTTTGAGAACCATGCCCATAGACACTTCTGTGTCTCAGTTTTCTGTGTTAAGAAATGGGGCAATAGGGCCGTCGTAAGGAGCAGTTGTGTCTGGACAGAGCTCAGCATTGCGTGGACACAGAGAGGCCTTCATGAAGCCCAGCAGCGCTGATTGCTCCTCCCAGGGGCTACATGGGAAGCTCCCAGCTTCACTCTGCTGCCTTCGTGGCCACCAACACTGGCTTTGGCGAGGGTCCCTCCCTTGCAAGATGACTCTCTGTGGCTCCCCACTGCCCACATGTGGCTTCTCATCTCCTGAGTCTGGCATCTGACCCCTCCATGATCTGCCCCTGCCACCCTCCTCCAGGCCAGCACATGCTTACTCAGCCAGGCACTGAGGACAGTGATAAGCAAGACCAACGTGGGGCACCCTGGTCCCTCACAGGCTGCCAAGGACACAGTGACACACAGATGCCAGACCAGGGGACACAGGCATCCAGATCAGGGGACACAGGTAGTGACACACATGTGCCTAGATCAGGGGACAGAGGCAGTGACACACAGGTGCCAGAATCAGGGGCACAGGTAGTGACACACAGGTGACCAGATCATTAATGATGGGTGCTGATCTTTTCTGGACTCAGGTGTGGATCAGGAAAGGCTGCCAGGAGGAAGTTGTGTTTGGGCCGAGCTCTGCAGGAGGAGCACTAATTAGGCAAAGTTGCCCAGGAAAGGACATGCCAAAGTAAAGGGAGCAGCCTGTGCTATGAACTGGAGGAGAGGAGAAAGGTGGTGCTTCCGGCCATGCCACTCAATGTGCGATCTGCTGAGTAGCACAGGTTCAAACTGCTTAATACCAGCCTGTGATACAATCATTATAGAAAATGGGAGTAGGTTTTCAGGAACTTTTGCAGCACTTGACAGAGCAATTTTATATCTCTTGACTCTTACATTAAAACACTAGATTTATCCTGTGTATGTCTGCCTTTGTTTCATTTCATTTTTCTTTCTTTTTTTTTCTTTTCTTTTTCTGAGACGGAGTCTCGCTCTGTCGCCCAGGCTGGAGTGCAATGGCGCGATCTCCATTCACTGCAACCTCTGCCTCCCGGGTTCAAGCAATTCTCCTGCCTCAGCCTCCAAAGTAGCTGGGATTACAGGTGCCCGCCACCTCACCTGGCTAATTTTTTGTATTCTTAGTAGAGACAGGGTTTCGCCATGTTGGCCAAGCTGGTCTCGAACTCCTGACCTCAGGTGATCCACTCGCCTTGGCCTCCCAAAGTGCTGGGATTACAAGCGTGATGCACTGCGCCTGGTCTGCCTCATTTCGTTTTTCTAATAATTCATTTGTATAGCGTTTTACGAAACTATTGGCTCTTGAGAGAACTTTAATCTTTAAGAAACTGGCCCTTCACCACAGATAGCTTGAGAAGCGCTGTGCTAGAGGAAGTCACAGGTGCTGGTGTGGCCAGAGAAGAGAGAAGGCCGGTGCCACACCCACCCCATTTGTCATTACCCAGAAATGCCCTCCTTTCCTCTCCACCTCAGGGACTCCTACACATCCTTCAAGGCCCAGCTCTATCCTTCTATCCCCTCCTTAGGGCTCCCACAGTTCCTGGGATGTCCCTTGGCCCAGCACTGATCACCCTGCCATTACTGGGGTCAGCAGCTGTGTCCTCACAAGAAGGGGACTCTTCAAGGCAGGATCCATGTCTGGTCCCATCAGGAAGAAAAAGGAGTGGGGAGGTGACAGGCACCCTCCAACCCCCAGACAAGATGGGGACAGTACTCATGCTACTCAAAGTGTCTCTCCTACCATAGCCGTGCTGCTGAAGACAAACCACAGCTGGAGTTATTAGCTTGAGGGGAAGGGCTGGGGTAGAGATGGGGTAGGATATAGGGTAGGTGCCCCAGCCCCATCCCGTGGGCTCCCCTTAGCCTCCTCCCTTGGGGGATGCTTAGAGAGAATGTCCTGCTGAGGGAGGGGGAGCCAAACTGAACAGGAGGAAGCCCCAGCCCTGTCTCCTACTGCCTCTGCCACCTTCTCCTCTTGGGGGGTCTCTGAAAGTGTAACCACTCCCACCCTTGGGGTACCAGTGAGGCAGCATATCCTCTCCTCCTCCTCCAGCCCCACCTGCTGGGTCAATCCCCCATTACCCTAAGCCAGTTCTGCTGACCCAGAGCCCTGTGGCAGCTGTGCACTGAGAAGGTCTAAGGGATTGTGGGCTCCTGGCTGAGAAGGAGGTCTCATGACCCTTGAATGGGCAGGGGACAAAGTAGAGAATTCCTGGGTTCAAATCTTAATGCTTGGCTCACACCTGTAGTCCCAGCACACTGGGAGGCCGAGGGAGGTGGATCACTTGCGTTCAGGAGTTTGAAACCAGCCTGGTCAACATGGCAAAACCCCATCTCTACTAAAAATACAAAAAAAAAATGAGCCGGGCATGGTGGCGCACGCCTGTAATCCCAGCCACTCAGGAGGCTGAGATAAGAATTACTTGAAAGGGGGAGCAGGGTGGAGGTTGCAGTGAGCTGAGTTTGCGCCACTGCATTCCAGCCTGGGTGATAAAGTGAGACTCTGTCTCAAAAAAAAAAAAAAAAAAAAAAAATCTTAGTACTGCCACACTTTCTTGCAGGCCACAGCCCCTCTTTGGGCCTCAGATTCTCCCACTAGTAAAGCTGGTACCATAAGTCCCCTCTCCAAAGGGCTGTAGCAAGGATTAAATTAGCCAAGAATTAAATGAGCCAGCGTTTATGAAAGGGCTTTGTGTCCTCATGTCAAACGTGTACAATTCAGTTATCGAGAAGTTGACTTGAGCAGAAATTGGGTTTGTTCCTATAACTGAAGACTGGCCTATGGCCTGGGTGCCTTGAGTCTGCAGGGTCCTAAGTGAGACCCACGGAGACAGTGTGATCCAGGGACTGCCAAGCTGTCAAGATGCCACTTTGCTTAAAATTCATTCCCCCTGACTCCCCACCCAATTTTGAGAGCTTGGCATTCATTCAGGCATTACAAAAACAAAACTAAAGTTGAATTTAAAGAAAACATTTTTAGCCACACGTTGGGAGACAGTTCTTCACGGATCTCTTGCTTTTCTGAGTGACTTACGTGCAGAGGCACTGACTGTCTCTGTGCTGAGCCATCTAGCTGTATAGTGAACAGCTCTGGAAGACAGAGACACTGTTTCTTTCCAGAGGAAAGGGCAGACATCCTTGGTGCCCATTACAAAAGACTCAGATTCTCTAAGCTCAGGGCACCTCTCTGTAACACACATTATTATACATGCAGGTGTTATCTGACTCTCACTGCATTAGCCCATGGCAATTGGAGCCGGGGAAACCTGGCAATTGCTGTAATAAAGTCCTTTGTCTTTGAACCAGGAGGCTGCATCTTCTGCCAGCTTCCATGAAACTGGCAGGCTAACTTGTTAGCTTACAAGTAGGGTAACATCTCAGACCTTTCACAGATTCTGACACCAAACAGGCAAAATAGCTGTAGTTTGGGAGAAGTTATAAAAGAAAAACATACTTTCAAAAGGCACCAAACTGGAAAGGCACAGTGACCCACGCCTGTAATTCCAGCATTTTGGGAGGCTGAGGTGGGAGGATTGCCTGAGCCCAGGAATTTTAGAACAGCCTGAGCAACACAGCAAGACTCCATCTCCACAAACATTTTCTTTTTTTTTTTTGAGATGGAGTCTCGCTCTGTCACCCAGGCTGGAGTGCAGTGGCCGGATCTCAGCTCACTGCAACCTCCGCCTCCTGGGTTCACGCCATTCTCCTGCCTCGGCCTCCTGAGCAGCTGGGACTACAGGCGCCTGCCACCACACCTGGCTAATTTTTTTGTATTTTTAGTAGAGACGGGGTTTCACCGTGTTTGCCAGGATGGTTTCGATCTCCTGACCTCGTGATCCGCCCACCTCGGCCTCCCAAAGTGCTGGGATTACAGGTGTGAGCCACCGCGCCCGGCCTACAAACATTTTTAAAATTAGCTGAGCCTGTGGTCTCAGCTACTTGGGAGGCTGAGGTGGGAGGATTGCTTGAGCCTAGGAGGTTGAGGCTGCAGTGAACTGTGTTTGTAACACTGTATTGCAGCCTGGCAACAGAGCAAGATCTAGCCTAAAAAAAAAAAAAAAAAAAAAAAAAAAGACACCAAACAATCTGGTCCTTTACAAAAAGGAAGACAGGAAAGCAAGGTGGTTTAGAACTCATGCTCTGGACACAGCAGGACCTGGGTTTAAATCTTAGCTCCACCAGACCCACTGAGCACCTACCTGAGATGGCACAAATGGCATGAAGGTGCCCACTGGCTGTGGGGACTGAGATCTATCGCAGACATGTCTAACCAAACCACGGGTCCTGGTGGGGGGCCCTGGTATGGGGCTGTGTTGCCCAGAGGTAGTGGCTCTTCTCATCTTCCTACGGGACCTCAAAGGTTTTTTTTCTTTTGTTTCTTTGAGATGGAGTCTTGCTCTTGTTGACCAGGCTGGAGTGCAATGGTGCGATCTCGGCTCACTGCAACCTCTGCCTCCTGGGTTCAAGCAATTCTCCTGCCTCAACCTCCCAAGTAGCTGGGATTACAGATGTGCATCACCACGCGGGGTTAATTTTTGGATTTTTAGTAGAGACGAGGTTTCACCATGTTGGCCAGGGTGCTCTCGAACTCCTGACCTTGTGATCCACCCGCCTCAGCCTCCCAAAGTGCTGGGATTACAGGTATGAGCCACCGCACCCGGCCTGGGTTTCTTTATTTGTTTTTGAGACTGAGTCTCACTCTGTCGTTCAGGTTGGAGTGCAGTGGCGTGATCTCAGCTCACTGCAGCTTCTGCCTCCTGGGTTCAAGTGATTCTCCTGCATCAGCCTCCTGAGTAGCTGGGATTACAGGTACCCGCCACCATGCCTGGCTAATTTTTTGTATTTTTAGTGGAGACAGGGTTTCATCATGTTGGCCAGGCTGGTCTCAAACTCCTCACCTCAGGTGATCCTCCAGCCTCAGCTTCCCAAAGTGCTGGGATTACAGGCATGAGCCACTGTGCCTGGTGGAAAGTTTCTAATTTGCACAAAAGCATGGCATAGATCGGAGGCTGCCCATCATTATGTGAGGTTGGGCAAGTTACCTAAGTTCTCTCAACCTCGGTTTTCTCACCTCTAAAATGAGGAGATGATCCTATATTCACAGTATAGTTTAAGAACTGAGAAGGCCGAGCATGGTGGCTCATGCTTGTAATCCCAGCACTTTGGGAGGCCGAGGCAGGCAGTTCACTTGAGGTCAAGAGTTCGAGACCAGCCTGGGCAACACGCTGAAACCCTGTCTCTACTAAAAATACAAAAGTTTGCCGGGTGTGGTGGTGCACGTCTGTAATCCCAGTCACAAAGGAGGCTGAGGCAGGAGAATCGCTTGAACCCGGGGGATGGAAGTTGCAGCAAGCCGAGATCATGCCACTGCACTCCAGCCTGGGCGACAGAGCGAGACTGTCTCAAGAAATAAATAAAATAAAATAAAATAAAAACAATACACTGCCACAAAATTTAAAGTATAGCTAGGTGCCAACGGTTGAATTGGTTTGGGTAAAATACAAGACATTGGAATAGGTGATAAACTAGCAGAAGAATCCTGCCTCTGTCACTTCCTGGCAAAAAGTGGCTTCCCCTCAGGGAGCCACAGTTTCCTCATCTGTGAAATGGGGCAGTAACAGCACCCGCCTCACAGAGCATGTGGAATTTTCACTGGCAAGACAGCAGGCTCCAGCTCATGATAGGCCCTTACTCCCTCCATCACCCCACCAAGTCTACCTTGAGGAGCTCGGGCGCCTGCTTTTTGAGTTTCTCCATCTTCCACTCATTCTCACAGGGATTGAGAGAGGAGGGAGGCGCGGTACAGGAGCAGCGGCAGTCAGTGCCCGAGCTCACGGTCTCCACCGTGTAGAAGTCCTCCACGCGCGCCCGCCCACTGCGTACTCGGCTGCACGCATCCTTGCTCAGGGGCCGCATGATGCACTTGCAACGGCAGTCGGAGCCCTCTGAGGTCATCCTCACCTGGTCCAGGTCCCCAAACACCTGTTGGGGGGAGCAAGAGGACTCTGGTGAGTTACTACTAGGCAGTGCTATGGCAGGGAGGAAGGAACAGATGGCAGAAGCCAGCTGGCCAGCCAGCCTTGGGATGAGAGTGTTTGGTGGGTGGGAGGGGGTGCAATTAGAGGTGGTGAAGGCCTTTTAATAATAATAACTCTGTGTGTGTGTGTGTGTGTGTGTGTGTATGTGTATGTCTCTGTGTGTGTATTTTTAAAGACAGGGTCTCTCTCTCTGTTGCCCAGGCTGGAGTGCAGTGGCCTGCTCATGGCTCATTGCAGCCTTGACCTCCCAGGCTCAAGTGATCCTCCCACCTCAGCCTCCCTAGTAGCTGGGACTACAGGCATGCGCCACCATGCCCAGCTAATTTTTGTGTATTTGGTAAAGATGAGGTTTCGCCATGTTGCCCAGGCTAGTCTCGAATTCCTGGGTTCAAGTGACCCTCGCTCTTCCATCTCCCAAAGTACTAGGATTACATGCATGAGCCAATGTGCCCAGTCTTTTTATTTTGTTTTGTTTTGTTTTTGTAGAGAGAGGGTCTTGCTGTTTGGCCCAGGTTGGAATGCAGTGGTGGGATCATAGTTCACTGTAACCTCAAACTCCTGGGCTCAAGCAATCCTCCTGCATCAGCTTTCCAAGTAGCTGAGATTATAGGTGCATGACACCACGCTCGGCTAATTTTTAAATTTTCTGTAGAGATGGGATCTCACTATGTTGCCCAGGCTGGTCTTGAACTCCTGGCCACAAGTGATCCTCCTGCTTTGGCCTCTCAAAGTTCTGGGATTACAGTATGCGCCACCTCACCTGGCTCGGAAATTTAAATATTAATGTGCTGTGAAAAAGTTTGGCGATTCCTCAATAAGTTAAACATAAAATTCCCATAAGATCCAGTAATTCTACTCCTGGGTATATACCCAAGAGAACTGAAAATGGGTATCCAAACAAAGACTTGGAAGTGAATGTCCATAGCAGCATTATTCCCAGTAGCCACAAGGTAGAAACAACCCAAATGTCCATCAGCCGAATAGAGAAATATTCAGCCATAAAAAGGAATGTAGGGCTGGGCACAGTGGCTCATACCTGTAATCCCAGCACTTTGGGAGGCTAAGGTGGGTGGATCACCTGAGGTTGGGAGTTCGAGACCAGCCTGGCCAACATGGTGAAACCCCGTCTCTTTTAAAAACACAAAAATTAAGTGGGCATGGTGGCGCAAGCCTGTAGTCCCAGCTACTAGGGAGGCTGAAGTGGGAGGATCACTTGAGCTTGGGAGGTCAAGCCTGCAGTGAGCCATGATCAGGCCACTGTACTCCAGCCTGGGCAACAGAGTAAGACTCCATCTCAAAAAAAAAAAAAAAAAGTAAAAGTAATGCAGTACTGATTCAAGGTACAACATGGATAAATCTTGAAATATTATGTTAAGTGAAAGAAGCCAGACACAAAGGGCCATATATTAAATGGTTCCATTACTATGAAATGCTGTATCTAGGAGAGGCAAGTCCATAGAGACAGTAAACAGATTAGTGGCTTCCAGGAGTTAGAGAGAGACGGAAATGGGGAGTGGCTGCTTAATTGGTATGGGGTTTCCTTTTGGGATGACAAAGATGTTCTGGAACTATTAATAGATAGTGGTGATGGTTGCATGATATTGTGAATGTATCAAATGCTACTGAAGTGTATACTTAAAAATGATAATTTTTGTTATGTTTGCTTTACTATCATAATAAAAATTAGAGAGACCTTTTATTGATCACTTATATACCAGGTTTCACATGCATTATACTTTTAAATAATACCTCTGGCTGGGCACGGTGGCTCACGCCTATAATCCCAGCACTTTGGGAGGCCAAGGCAGGTGGATCACCTGAGGTCAAGAGTTCGAGGCCAGCCTGGCCAACATGGTGAAACTCTGTCTCTACTAAAAATACAAAAATTAGCAGGGCGTGGTGGCGGGCATCTGTAATCCCAGCTACTCAGGAGGCTGAGGCAGGTGAATCACTTGAACCCGGGAGGCGGAGATTGCAGTGGGCCAAGATCGTGCACTTCACTCCAGCCTGGGCAACAGAGCAAGACTCTGTCTCAGACAAAAAAAAAAAACCCAAAAAAACAAACAAAAAAAAACAAACCTACCTCTGTGTGTGTTGGGGAGGTGTTGTGACCTTCAAAGCCCTTACCATGGTCTTCAAGGCTCATGTGAGTTGATATTCTCCCTTGAAACACTCCTTATTGCCCTTCCCTTTCTATGGCTCTCTCCACTCCAGCATCAGGGCTTTTGTATATGCCATACACTCCCCAGAAACTCCTATCCCCCAATATTTCCATGGTTCACTTCCTTATATCATTTAGTTCTCTGCTTACGTGTCACCTCCTCTGAGAAGCCTTCCCTGACTGCTCACCTCCTGTTACTCTCTATCCCTTCATCTAGTGGCTCGGTTTTCTTTACTGCACCAATTACTACCTGAAATATGAGACCTGTTTTTGTGTATAGTCTATCTCCCCCTCGCAATAGGTACCATTAGAGGCAGGGCCTTTGTCTAGTTTCTTCCTATGTCTTCATAACAGTGTTTGCCCGGCCTACAGTAGGAGCTCTGTAAATATCTGTTGGGTAAATGAGCCTGCATTTTGCAGACATGCTAGAGCACAAGGTTAAGAGCATGGCATCTGGAGCCTCAATGAGATTGTAGGCAACTTAATATTTCTGTGCCTCTGTTTCCTCATCTGTAAAATGGGCTTTCACATCATAAGGTTGTTGTGAGGATTAAATGAGTTAATAAAAGTAAAGAACAGGGCCTAGCACATATTGAGTCCATCTTAAGTGTGAACCATTCTTCTTCTTCTTATTATTATTATCATATTTATTATTTTGAGACAGGTCTTGCTCTGTTACCCAGGCTGGAGTGGTGTGGCCTCATCACAGATCACTGCAGCCTTGACCTCCTGGGATCAGGCGATCCTCCCACCTCAACCTCCCAAGTAGCTGAGACCACAGGCATGTGCCACCACGTCCGGCTAATTTTTGTATTTTTTGTAGAGATGGGGTTTCACCATGTTGGTCATGCTGGTCTCAAACTCCTGGGCTCAAGCAGTCCTCCCAACTTGGCCTCCCAAAGTGCTGGCATCACAGGCGTGAGCTACTGCGCCTGCTCCCACTGCTTTTTCTGCAGCCTGTGGAGGGGCAGGGGAAAGTGAGAGGTCGGGAGTGTGGGGAGGAGGGTGGCTATGGGTGTGTCCTGGGTTCTAGGTGGGCGAACTGTATTCCGGGCCAATTCTTCCCTGCCTGTGAACACCAACAGTCAGGCTCAGGGTCCTGTACATTCCTCAGGCCTCTGCGCCCTGACTCTGCCTGTCCTTCAAGACTCCTAGGTCCCCTTCCCAGCTCTGCTGGGACCCCTTGCCACTCCACTCACTCCCCCAGATAGAGTCAAGAGCCTAGCGGGTAGATGTGGTTGTGTTCTGTGTGGCCAGGCCAGGGAAGCCTCTTCCTGGCGACCCACCCATACTCCCAACACCCACCCGCACCAGCAGCTGCCTCCACAGCGGACCGTGACATTCCTTCCTTCCTCAGATGAGGTGCTACCTCCTGATGGGGGCGGCCAATTCCCTGACAAGGGCCAGGAGTTGGAATAAGGCCTCTGCTCCCAGCGCCGGCTGCCAGGCACCCAGGCAGGATCCCCCTTCCTGTGACTGCTACATCCTGTGCTTGGCTGGAGGGCAGCAGAGCGCCAGGGGGAAGAGCCAGACCCGGGCTCAAGTCCCAGTTCCCATACCTCCTCCCTGCTTGGCTTTGACCCCTCTGAGCCTCAGCTTCCTCCTCTGTAAAATGGGGAGAATCACATTCCCTTTGTCATAAGCTTGTAGTGAGTCTGAACAATCAATGCGTGCAGGGCCTCAGCATAGAGCTTGGCACAGAAGAGCTGCTCTCTAAGGGGTACCTGCTATCAAAATCACTGCTGATAACTCTTCCTGCCATTTGCTCATTATTTTCTACCTCTCTGTACTCTCACGATAACCCCACCTTAGAGAGGAGAAAGCTGAGCATCAGAGAAGACTAGGGGCTTGCCCAGGGTCACACAGCATGGCCTGACTCCAAAACTTGGTTTACATGTTGTCCCTCCCATGCCCACCCACAGTCACCAGGCAGGGGTTTCTCCCTGAGCAACTGGGCTGGGACAGATGGGTCTGTAGAGAGGGTCCCTGGGGGGCATAGAACCTGGGGCTACTACTAGGCCCAGCCCATCCTGCCCTTGGCATGAAGTCTGGAGTTGTGCCAAGCAGGAAAGTCCCTGCCTTGGCCCTGCATCTCTCCCTGTAGGCTTGCTTAGCACACACTGATGCCAAAGTCCCCAGAAGTAGGAGTGGTTTGTACTTAAAAAGATTTGCAAGGAAATTTCACAGTGAGATGAAGGTGTATTCAAGATTCTTCTGCAGACAGATGGATGAGTCTAGCTAGAGTGGAGGAGAAGGCATTCAAGCTGTGAAATGTTCCAGCAACTGAATAGGCTCAACTTGTGTCTTTTTTTTTTTTTTTTTTTTTTTTTTGCCAGATTCTTGCTCTGTTGCCCAGGCTGGAGTGCAATGGTGCGATCTTAGCTCACTGCAACCACTGCAACCTCTTTTGCCTCTCAGGTTCAAGTGATTCTCTTGCCTCAGCCTCCTGAGTAGCCAGGATTACAGGCACGTGCCACCACGCCCAGCTAATTTTTGTATTTTTAGTAGAGACGGCATTTTACCGTGTTGGCCAGGCTGGTCTTAAACTCCTGACCTCAGGTGATCTGCCCACCTCGGCCTCCCAAAGTGCTGGGATTACAGGTGTGAGCCACCACACCCGGCCAACTTGTGGCATCTTGAAGTTGGGTCTGGCCTTTTTCCTCATGGCCAGCCCCGCCTCACCATGAGGCAAAGACCGCCCCGAGAACATGAGCACAGTGCCAGTTGAGCACCTCCCCCTGATGCCCAGATGTACCCCAAACTCAATCCATTCAAGACTGGACCCAGCATCTTCTCCCAGACCCATGTCTACCTGCCCTCCTGCCCAGCCTGGATCTCTGAGCCTCCCTCACACCCTAGATAATCTGTCAGTCATCGTGTTCTTCTGACCCTTCATCCTAAATATCTCCGACCTCTGTCCCCTGCTCTCCACTCCATAGCCATAGCCCTAGTTCAGGCCACATTAACTGTTGCCTGGACAACACAGCAGCTTCCTGTGTTGGACGAATCTCCCAAAAGCTCCTCTTTGGTAATCTACTTTACTCTTGCTCCACAAACCTCCATGGATCCCTACTCGCTCCATGAGTTCTCAACTGGGGGCCATGCCTCACAATTGCCTGGGAGTGTACCTGGGAGCTTCAGATGCCTAGGCCCTACTCCAACCCTATGGTTCAGATGCTTTCTGGCTCCCCAGGCTATCTGGATGCTTCCTAGGGGCTCCAGGGTTCCAACTACTCAGGCTCCCACTGTTTAGGAGTTTTGAACAACCTCAATCAGACTCTTTTGAGCCTCAGTGTTCAAGATCATAAAATGGGGAGGGGCCGCTGAGGCCTCAGAGTGTTAGCACAAGAGATGTGTAAGATTCTGCATGTAAGTGCTGGGCACATGGCTTGGCACACATGATGCTCCTCAAGGCTCTGCCCCAGATGCCCCAGCCAAAGGGAGTGTTGGGATAAGACCCTCCTTGCAGAGACACCCAGTGGGGCTTGGCCTGGCCTCACAGTCTTGATGTGTCGAAGGAGGACTCCACCACTATGTGGCCCTCGCCTGCCGGAGAGGCTGTTTCCAATTACACCCACAGGCGGAAACTCCCGGAGCGGAGGCGAAGCAACACCTAAACCCCCGGGACTGGCCTGGCCTGGCCTGGAACATCTGATCCAGCCCCGGACACCACCGCCTGCCTGCTCTAGCCCCTCCTGCTCCCCTGGCGGGGCTCCCACAGGCCTTGGGCTTCCCTTTGTCCTTGGGTCCCTGATCAGCAGGCTGACCAAAGACCCCCTTCCCACCCCTTGATGCTGGAGGGAGTGAGGCACCGGTAGCCCTTTCACAGATGGGGAAACTGAGGTAGAGATGGAAAATTCTCGGCCACATTCCAAGAACATACAGCAAGAAGCAGCCCCCCAGAGGTCTGCGGTGCCATGCCTGGGTGTCATGTGGTTACCTGTCTGTCCATTCCAACCTCTGTGCTGGGCAGCCCTTCAGAAATACTTGGGAGGCTGTGGGGCCCCCCTCCTCCTCCCAGCCCCAACAAAGCACTTCCTTAGATGGAAACTCAAAATCCAGTTTAGGAGAGACCTAGTTATAAACATGAAAAGAAAACACGTTGAGTGAGGAGCTGGCCAAGGAGACCAACAGAGTCCTGGGGGTGAGCTGCCCTGGACCCCTGAATGTGCTGGGCCAGAGGGGAGACTGGAGCTCCCAGGAACAGGAAGCCTGAGGAGGGGCCAACCTAACCCTTTAGGGCCCTACATTGACTTCAGGTCCCAGGCTGGCCCTCCAAAGGGCTCATCCTCCACCCCAGAGAAAATGGAATGGGCTTGGAGAGGAAGGGGGGGTTGTGACGGGGGAGGGAGCGGGTGATAATGAAAACAGCTCTCTCTGCAGAGCCAGCAGGAGTCTGGCTGAGCTAAGGAATGCAGAGTAAATTCACCCATCACTTGATTTTTATTTTTCCCAGCTGGCTGAAGTGGTGTGTGTGGGGGGGAGGTGTCTGGGGGAGGGCTGTGCTGAGTTCCCCAGTTGTTCATCCTGCAAGCTCTAGGTTGTGCCTCTCCACCCCACCAGCCCCAGCTTGTCCTGGGACAACTAAACACCACCCGCACCCCCCCCCCCCCCACAACCTAGCAAGTGTTTGGCTGACTCACTACACAAACAGGGTGTTGGGTTTTCTTTGTCTTTGCTTTGTTTTGAATGTGAGCTCTCCCCGACAAGCTCTACAGCTCTCCGCACAGAGGATGCCCAAGACCAAATATCCCTCCCAGCCAGAGATTCCAGTGGTGACAAGGCACTGATCAGGTTATCTAGGATTTTCTACTCACTTGTCCTCATACCTGAGCCAGATCAGGGAATCCCAGAGGCCCCATATGGAAGGAAGGTTGGGGAGATGTTTCTCAGATGAAGAAACTGAAGATCAGAGGCAGGCAGTGATTTGCCCAAGGTCACACAGCAAAACAATAGCAGAGGAAGGCCAGAACTTAGGGTTTTAAATGTACAAGCCAGCTGCCTCTGTAAACACCATTGTTCCCCCACCTGTAAACTGGAAAAAATACTCATTCCCTCCTTGTCTCTGGAGTACATGAGCAGCATTGCACGTGGGTGCTTTCATGCCCTGAGCTGAATCAGGCTGAGGGTTGGCCAGAGCCCACTGCTCATATACTCACCATGTGGCTAGTGGCCTCTGCCTTTTATCTGCCCATGGGCAGGTAGGACACTCACATTCTACCAGGAAAGAGGCTGGAGAGGTATTGGAAGTCACTCTTTTGCCCTCAGGCTCTGTGACTAGGGCTCTGGTCCTGCTCCTCACTTTCCCCAAGGTCTGTCCTTTCCTTTTTTTTTTTTTTTTTTTTTTTTTTTAAGACAGAGTCTTGCCCTGTTCCCCAGGCTGGAGTGCACTGGTGCAATCTCGACTGACTGTGCAACCTCCGCCTGCTGGGTTCAAGCAATCTTACTGCCTCAGCCTCCCGAGTAGCTGGGATTACAGGTGTGCACCACCACACCTGGCTAATTTAAATATATATATTTTTTTGTAGAGACAGGGTCTCTGTTGCCTACACTGTTCTTGTGCCACCGCACCCAGCTAATTTTTGTATTTTTAGTAGAGATGGGGTTTCACCACACTGTCCAGGCTGGTCCTGAACTCCTGACCTCAAGCGATCCACCCACCACGGCCTCCCAAAGTGCTAGGATTACAGGTGTGAGCCACCGAGCCTGGCCATCAGGGAGTCATTTCCAGAACACCCCAAGTGCTCTGGTGCTAAGTATTTTACAGGCATGATCACACCGCATCTAGAGACCATCAACTGCAGGGAGTGGGTCCCATGATTCTTCCTGTATCCACAGGTGAATAGAGGAAGGCTCAGAAAGGTGATGGCACCGGCTGAGAAGCGGATGTACGACTGAACCCTGGTCGCTTGACACCAGAGCAGATCCTCTCAGCCACAGCAGAGAACAGCTCAGACCACTTCTGGAGCTACCTAGTCCTCCAGGGGGTGCACCCAGTCTCTGGCAAGAACATCAGAGGCCGGGCGAGTGGCCAGCCCGGCCGCGTTCGTCGGGTAGAAGGGACCCCCAGTCCCCAGCCGACCGTGAAAGCCGTGGCCCATGGCTTGCTGCAAGCCTGGGAGTCGCTGGGTAAGAGTTGCCAGGAGCTTCCCCTACGAACCCCGAGCCTGGCCAGCACTCCGGGGAATCCCCCGACCCCTCCGGAAATCGGACCCTGTCCCAGCGCCCCTTCCTCAGGCCCCGGGTCCCGAGCATCCCTATATCTCCAGCGCTTCTTCCCCTACGCTCTCCTCTCTCGCGGCCCCTGCCCCTGCGGCTTCAGTGCTGAGAAGTCCCAAGTTCGGTTCCTCCGCCCTGGCCCCAGGCTCCCTCCCGGGCTGCACCCCCGCCACAGCGCCCCCTCGCGCCCCGCTCCCCGCCGAGCCGCGTCGGTCCGAGGGGCGCGCGTACCTTACTGTCGGCGCGCGCGGGGCGGGCGCTCAGCAGCAGCAGCAGCGGCAGCAGGAGTAGCGGCCGGGGCGGGAGAGCAGCCGCGGCCATGGCGCCACGGGCACGGCGGGCACAGGCGGCCAGGCACGGACGTTAGGAAGCGCGGGCTGCACTGCGAGCTCCCCGCCGTAGCCCGCTCTGCCTGCCCCGCGCCCCGCGCCTGCACCCTGCTGCCCGCCTCGCGCCCCTTCCAGCGCCGCTGGGGGCGGAGCTAGGGCGGAGGGGGCACCCCGCCCCGCCCCGCCCGCCGTCCGCGGGGCCTCCCCGTCGTCGGGCGGCTCTCCCAAGGGCATCCCTGCCCGCGCGCCAGGGTGGGTCTCGCTCGCAGCCCGCAGGAGCAACGGGGCCAGGGCGAGGCGCGTGGGCCCCTCGCATGGACGCAGGTCCTGTCCTGTGAGCCCTAGGACCTTGGGCGTGTCCCTTCATCTCTGTGTGCCTCAGTTTCCTCACCTGTAAGATGGGGACTCGTGCTTTCCTTTTGGAGTGTTTGTAAAGTTCGCATGAAAGACAGATGTTCCCAGGGCACGTGAGCCCTTGCGTTCTCTGATGCCAACCACTTCTGGACAGGGACCTGACTGCTGTTAGCCTTCCCAAGGCTCAGCACCCAAAACTTACCTTCCATCTTTCATTTCTCCTTCCCTCTGGAATCCCTCCTGTCGGCTCCCAAACTCCAGTAGCTTCCCGCTTTTAAATTTTTAAAATTGTTTTAAAAATAGGGTCTCACTCTGTTGCCCAGACTGGAGTGCAGTGGTGCGATCCCAGCTCACTACAGCCTTGACCTTCCCAGCTCAAGTGATCCTCCCACCTCAGCCTCCTGAGTAGCCGAAACTACAGGTGTGCACCACCACACCTGGCTAATTTAAAGATTTTTTTTTTTTTTTGAAGAGACGGGGGTCTCACTCTGTTGCCTAGACTGGTCTCGAACTCCTGGGCTCAAGCAGTCCTCCCACCTTGGCCTCTGAAAGTGTTGAGATTACAGGCATGAGCCACTGCAGCCAGCATTTCCTTTTTTTTTTTTTTTTTTTTTTTTTTGACTGGGTCTTCCTCTGCCATCCAGGCTGGAGTGCAGTGTTGTGAATACAGCTCACTGCAGCCTCAACTCTCCAACTCAAGCTATCCTCCTCCCTCAGCCTTCTGAGTAACTGGGACTACGGGCATGTGTCACCACGTTGGCTAATTTCTGTATTTATTGTAGAGATGGGGTCTCCTATGTTGCCCAGGCTGGTCTCAGAAACTCCCAGACTCAAGCAATCCAGCCACCCCAGTCTCTCAAAGTGTTGGGATTACAAGTGTGAACCACCATGCTTGGTCTCATTCTCTTCATATAATTTATCGCTCAATGGGACTGTCTTTCTTGTTGGCATGTATGTTTCTTCTTGTTGGCATGTATGTTTCCTTGTGTTGGAGCATGACTTCCCAGGGCACATTCTTAGTTTCTCCCCATGAACATTGAACTCAGTTGTTCTCAAAGTGTGGTCCTTGGTCTCAGCCTCCGCATTATCAGATAACTTGTTAAAAATGCAAACTCTCCTAGCCTGGGAAACAGGGTGAAAACCCGCCTCTACTAAAAATACAAAAAATAGGCCAGTGTGGTGGTGTGTGCCTGTAACTCGGGAGGCTGGGGCAGGAGAATCGCTTGAACCCGGGAGGCAGAGGTTGCAGGGAGCGGAGACTGCACCACTGCACGCCAGCTTGGGCAACAGAGTGAGACTCTCTCAAAAACAAACAAACAAAACCAAAAAACAAAACTTAGCCGGGCGTGGTGGCACATGCCTGTAGTCCCGGCTACTCGGGAGGCTGAGGCACAAAAATCTCTGGAACCCGGGAGGCAGAGGCTGCAGTGAGCCGAGATCGTGACACTGTACTCCAGCCTGGGTGACAGAGCGAGAACTTCTCAAAGAAAAAAAAGAAAAGAAAAAAGAAAAAAATGCAAATTCTCAGGCTCCACTACAGACTTACAAAATCAGAAACTCTAGGGGTGGAGCCCAGCAATCTGTGTTTTCACAAATCCTCCAGGGGGTTTAGGGTTTGAGAACCACTGACCTGGCACAAGGTATGGTGCTCCACAATTCTCAGCTGAATTAAAGAACCCTGTGCGAAGCACACACTGAGTACAAATAAGCTGCTGCTTCTTTTTTTTTTTTCTTGAGAGGGAGTCTCCCACCGTTGCCTGGGCTGGAGCGCGATGGTGTGATCTCGGCTCACTGCAACGTCCGCCTCCCGGCTTCAAGCGATTCTCCTGCCTCAGCCCAAGTAGCTGCGATTACAGGTGCCCGCCACCATGCCTAGCTAATTTTTTGTGTTTTTAGTAGAGACGGGGTTTCACTATGTTGGCCAAGCTGGTCTCAAACTCCTGACCTCGTGATCTGCCTGCCTCAGCCTCCCAAAGTGCTGGGATTACAGGCGTTAGCCACCGCGCCCAGCCACAAATAAGCTTCTTTTATAACTAGAGATCCCCTGGGAGGCATCAAAACCGGGGCTAGATTAGTGTAAAAAGTAAAAATTGTGTATGTTCTTACGGACATAGACTATCTGAAAAAAATGCAAAAAGTCAGCATGGTGGTTCTAAGGAGATCCAGGGAGTACGAATTTTCATTGAATACTTCTTTGCATCCTGTGGATTTTGCAATGTGTGTGTCCTATCTATTCAAAAACTGGACAGAGTGTACTTAAAAGAAATCGAAGCAGGCAGGGGGGATTCCCTACCCCAGCCCTTTCTCAATGAATGCAGCCTGGCTCTGACTCTAGGTAGGACAAGGAAGAGCAAGGCTGCTGTCACTGGAGGAACTCTGTCCCCTGCTGGCTGTTCCCCCGCATGACCTGATGATCTCTGGCTGCCTCCTCTTCACCCTTCTCTCCCTCGGTGGGCTCTGGTCACCACGGATTCTCCCAGCTCCTGAAATGGGCCAAGCCCTGATCTGGCCTTGGGACGTTAGCACATGCTGTTCCTTCCACCCGAAAGCCTTCCTCTCCACCTAGTCCCACTTCTGATCATCCTCCCGACTGAGTTCAATCTGCCCCGCCTCTGCCTCCCAAAGTGCCAGGATTACAGATGTGAGCCACCACACCCGGCCATGCCTGCCTCCTTCTTAGCTGTATCTGTGTCTGGTCCCGTCTGTCTGCTGCCTCTGGCCTCAGAACCACACCCACTAAGATCCCTCCTTATCCTTGGACACATTCCTTTCCAGATCTTTTGTCTTGAGTCCTGCAGGTGGTAGCAGAGTCTTTTTCATCTTTCTGAGCCTGTCCCCACATTTCTAAACTGGGGGGAAAGTACTGATTTCTTAGGATTATTGGAAGAAATGTAGAGAAATTAGATAAAAGGCCCCATAGTAGGTGCTGGACTCATAGTGAGTGCTTAGTTCATAGAGCCCTCTATGCTTAGGACAGTGGCTGAGGTCTCTAGCAGTCATTTCCCTTGCTCTTCTCAGTTTTGTGGTATTTGACTCTTCCCAGAAGCACTTTCAGAAGACATGCATCTGAGATTTAGAATCACTCTTTAAATAACATTAGCAACAGGTTCCATTTATTAGGCCAGACCTTTAACTGCTTTGCACGCATCGTTTAATTCTCACAGCATTCCTGCTAGGTAGCAACTATCGTTATTACCCATCCCCTCTTAGAAGACAGGAAATAGAGGCTCAGAAGTCACTCGCTTAGGGTTAGTTGTTTTTATCCATTCTTCCACCCAGTCAGTAATTATTGAGAGCCTACTATGTGCCAGTACTCAGCAGTTGGGGTTATGAGAAAAAAGGGATGTGACTAGTCAGGGAGGTGTGGGAAGGTCTGTGGAAGGAAGGGACAAGTGAGCTGTAGTCTGAAGGACTGGAGTTGTTTCCAGGGGCTGAGCATTTGGCTGGACTCTTCTGCCCATCTAAGAGGGTTGACTTAGAATCTTCATCAACTACCAAAACCCTAGGGCTGCATGTTTCTGCAGTGCCACTTAGGCTCTGATGGCATCTCCAGGGACAGATAACTCACTACCACCAGAACCTGTAACAAAAAGGTAGAGTCCCGAGAAAGGCCAGATGGTCCTGACTTTTTTTTTTGAGACGGAGTTTTGCTCTTAATAAAAATTCCTATTTTTTTTTTTTTTTGAAATGGAATCTTGCTGTGTCGCCCAGGCTGGAGTGCGATGGCGGGATCTTGGCTCACCGCGATCTCCACCTCCCAGGTTCAAACGATTCTCGTGCCTCAGCCTCCCGAGTAGCTGGGATTACTGGCATGCGCCACCACGCCTGGCTAATTTTGTATTTTTAGTAGAGACGGGTTTTCTCCATGTTGGTCAGGCTGGTCTCAAACTCCCGACCTCAGGTTATCCGCCCGCCTCAGTCTCCCAAAGTGCTGGGATTACAGGTGTGAGCCACCGTGCCCAGCAAGGTCCTAACATATTTTAGAACCCATAGCTGAGGGAATGGCAGGCTGTCCTCTCTCAGTCACAGGGTTTAGCTCCGAAACACTGCTGCCTAGCAGAGGGGATCTAGTTGTCCCTCGGTGGAAGGTATTAAGGAAGATGCCACTGAAGAAACATTTGAACAGGATCTTGAAAGATGCATAGGAGGTGGGAGTGGGTCTGGTGAACTCAGCCGCGTTCCAGCTTGAAGGAGCCAAGGATTAAGGTTCTGGTATGTGACAGAATGGAGCTGGAATCCTCATCACTTCTGGTGGACTTCATCACCAGAATTGCTGGATAGGGACAATATTGTTGCTACCTCATAGAGCGGGTACGAGGTTTAGACGGCAGAGTGTTAATGTAAGTCTCCCAGATTACGTATGAAATAGTTTCACCGGTGTTGGTAAGGTCCAGCTGCCCGCAAGTGCAGAGAAGCGTTGCAACTTTTGTAGCAGGTGAGGGAAGGGGTGTGGTGCGAAACGTGGGCAAAGGTCAGGTCAAGCAGGGATGCGAATGCCAGGACGAGGACTTAAAATTAGGCAAAAATGACACAAAAGAGCTAAGGCATTGGTGGGGCGGGTGGAGCAGGAGAGGGCGAATGAGCGGCCACCGAGGAAGCTGCAGCATAATCCAGCAGAGCAGAGGGGGGCAAAGCACCAACGTTCTCGTTCTTTGTCTTCAAGCGGGCCAGGTAGGCCTTAGACCCTGGGCGGCAGCAGCGAAGTCCTTTTCCGAAGGGGTCGCCGAAGGCGGACACTCCGGCGCGCCAGTGACCGGTGGCCGCGCGCCACCTGGTGGCCGCAGCGGGCGGATTCGGCCGGGGGCCGCGGAGCAGCTGCAAAATTCGGGATTTTGCTTCCGGAAAGCTTCGGGAAACTGAGGTGGGAGGGGCAGGGGTTTACGATCTTCCAACTGGATCCCGTCCTTATTCCAACCCCCTTTTACAGATAGGGAAACTGAGGAAAGGGGAAGGCGAACAAGACTGGGTAAGATATCCCTCTCAAACGGAAGGTTTCAAGACACCTGGGGTCAAGAGCCTAGCGCTTTCCTTAATAGCCCCAGTGGCCCGGAGCTTAGTTTGCCCATCTGTTCTATGGGCAGGGGGAAAATGAAAGGGGAGGAGGGGAAACTTTGGTCTTCCCCGCCCACCCGGAGGTAAAAAGGCTTTAAAGACTACCCCGGAAAGAAGAGTTTTATAGATTCTATTTGCATACGAACGCAGTCACCTCAAGTTAAACTCCGGTCCTTTAATCTCCGGTCCAATTTGTCCTGCAGCGGCAGGGAGAGGCCCTCGTGAGTACCTTCAAGCCCCGCCTCCAGGGCCCCGCCCACAGGGCTGGGCTTCGTTGCACGTGCTCACCCGGCTGCCTCGCGATCCGCCTCCTTGGAAAGACTCATTGTTGGGGTGGGGGGTTACGAGGATTCTTAGGGAACTTTGATCAGGTATAAATCACAATCAAGAGAAGGCCCGGAAGTATCCGCTTACTACGTAGACATCAAGCTCTTTGTCATCGTTCTTGATATTGATAGACTTTAGCTTTCCCTTCTCAGTGCTTCTTATCCCTCCTTCCACCCCTTCAGTTGGTGCGGTCGGCGTGGCCGGCCTCGCTGAACGGACTCCAACTCCCAGCGTGCCCCGCAGGGCCGTGCGCGGCAGCGGCGTGTGACGTCAGGGGAGGGAGCTGGCCAGTGCTGAGGGGGCGCGGCGCGGAGGGGCGCGGAGCGGCGCGGAGCCGGGCGACTAGGGGCCCAGAGAGCGCCGCGGCCAGGAGCCCGCGGGCTCCTGACAGCCTCCTCCCTTCAGCGGACGACGACCACGGCGAGTAGGACGCCGGTCATGGCGGAGCAGCAAACCCGGCGCGGACCCTAGGCACCACCGCATGGAGCGGGACGAACGGCCGCCTAGCGGAGGGGGAGGCAGCGGGGGCTCGGCGGGGTTCCTGGAGCCGCCCGCCGCGCTCCCTCCGCCGCCGCGCAACGGTGGGTGAGGGGCCTGCGACGCCCGGGCCAGGCAGGAACCGGCCTCCTGAGCCTCCTCCAGGGATCCCCCTGCTCTCAGCCAACCCTCGCCCCGGGAAGCCGCAGCGACTCCGCGGCCCCTTGGCGTGGACCTTCACCCCGATCCCCCTCGGCGCGGACCCTCCCTCTTCTCCCTGGTCTCACTCAGGGTGGACCCTCCTTCTCCGTCCCCGTTCCCTTCCGCGCGGACCCTCCCCCTGCCCGGGTCCCTGGGCACCGAGCTTCATTTCCCCCTCCCCCCGTCCCTTCTGCACAGGCCTCCCCTCCCCCCGTTCCCTCAGCACCAATCCTCCCTCCTCCCCCCGGGTCCCCTCCCCGTCTTCCCAGCGCCGAACCCTCCCTTCCCCCCGGGCCCCTTAGCTTGGAAGTCCCCCCCGCGGTCCGTCAGTGGGGGCATTCCCTTTCACCAGAGTCCCCTTCGCGCAGAGCCTCTCTTTTCCCCCACAGGGGTTCCTCCTCCCACCGAGGACGCTCCTTTCTTGCCCTGTCGACCCGACCTCCACAGCACCCTTGTACCGCTCAGCTTTCTAGAGTGTTTTCCTCATCTGCAGCCTCGCGCGTTCTCCCTTGAATACTGCGAGCCCCCCACCTCTTCCGAACCCCCGTTCGCTAGACATCCCCCAGTCATTTCCTTTTTCGGACTCCTTCGCGCCTCCTGCTTCCCCTGCGCCTCACCTTCCCCAACGACCCGCGCTCTCTGGCTGGTCGCCGCCCCTGCTCAGCCCCCCTCTCCGCCAGGCAGCGGCTTTCCGTGGCCGAGGGCTCCAGCACGCCCCGGGGCCCCGGACACCTGCCTCCTCCCGGCTTCTGCCTGGCAGGTCTCGGTCCCCACCTCTTAGGCTCAGTTCTCCTCTTCCTTGTCCCGATGCGGGACCCTGGGCGCTGAGAATCCCTCACCTGGCCCGGCCCTTCCTCCTACCGCTCGTCCCTTGCCCCCTCGCCCGGGCCAGCTCCTCAGGTTCCTCGGGGCTTCCTCACCCTCCTCCCCTTCGCTCCCTCCCCCTGCGGGGTGTTTTATTTGTATCTGTTTGATATTTTCCTCCTCGGTGTTTTCCGCGGAATGTTTTTATTGGTAACGTGTTAGGAGCTTTTGTGAGGTCGTAAAAGGTGAACTTTTGAACTTGGAAAGCGCCCTGGAGCAATTAGCGCAGGCGATCGCCCCGGGAGGCCTGCATTACAAAGGGTGCTCGCACCGGCCGGCAAACGCTCCGGCGGCCAACACGATTTATTTATTTATTTGCCCTGTTTTCCACCTTTCACATCTCCTCATTTCCGAATAAAGGGAGGCTCTCAGAGATCCGTACCTCCTCCCCTCGCTGCACCATAAACTCGCAATTCTCTCAAAGATCTAGGACCGAACAGTGTCTAACAAGTAACAGATTTCAAATTGAATGCAAACACCCAGGACAGTTAGGAGGCACTAAAAATTAACTGCTTCACCAAGAGGTTTCTCAGTCAAGACAGTGACCTGGCAGGTGTGGGGAAAGTAACCTGAAAATAGGTCACTTAGGCGCTCAATTGTTGAATGAGTGAGTAGCTACAGAGGGTGGAAATCATGGGTTGGATCTGTGCCTTCATACGTTTATTAACTCGTCAAACATTTTGTTAGTTCAGGAGATCTGGTGTTTTTACTGAAGAGAAAAGTCCGTGTAGAAGAGAGCTTGGTTAACTTCACTTGATATTGCTGATCTTAAAAATAGTGATGTGTTTTCAAAGCTCTTTTTTTTTGTTTTTTGTTTTTTTTTTAAATTTGTGTGTGATGTCTAGGTGGCTGGCCGTTCCGTGGGCTGTCGTTGGCAACTAATTTCTGAATGTGACCATGTTTGAGATCAATAAAATTCCGTGTCACAAAGGGGAAAGCTGGAATCCAGTTAGTGTAGGAGACGGTATCATAGGAACAAAGGATTTCTTTAATGCCTTTGACTTTTTAAGCTAGTTTGTGTGGAGATTTGGTTTGGTATTAATTTGTGAGTGTTGTAAATCCTGATCTAAAATTTCCCATGCTGGTGTTTTTGAATCCAAGTCCCAACCTATCTTATATCCCACGTTAGCGTGTATATTTCTGTGATGCCTTCCTATGTGTGAATACTTCCTGTACCCACCTGTGCATATAATGTAGATGACGGATTTTACTGCAATTCAATATTTACTGCAATATTGCTTTCAATTCTACTTGAGAATAATAGTGTTGTAAGAGAAACCTAAGAACTGCATTTGCTATTAATTATTCATTAGTACATTTTAAAGAACTCAGTGGTAATTTTAACTCTTAATCAGATTTCCCACTCATAGTCTCATTTCCTCAATTGGTCAGAACCATTTGAAAGAATGTTATCGAGCAATCCATTTAGGCTAAGGTGGCTTTAATATTTTACATTAGTCTAAGTTAGTGGTACAGATGTTTTCTTTTTGCTGAAAATGCAATGGGAACTTCTGGCAGCTTGATGGGCTTAAAATACACGAGAAGCTAGACCGTTGTGGGATATTTTTCAGTGTAAAAGCTAACATCGTGCAGTGTTTTACAATTTATGTTCATTAACACTTAGGAAGTTAACATGCTCACAGAAGAATTGTCAAAAAAAAGTTTTAAGTTTGCTTTTGGAACAATGGGCACATTTTTTCTCTTTGGCTTCCTAATTAATATTTTTTTTCCCAAAAATACCTGAAACTGCTTGTTCTGAGTAGAAAATAATTATCTCTTTTTTAATCATAGTGGCTGATTTCTATTTTGTACGAACTATTTTCAAGAGACAACTATATAGATAGGGGGTCTTTTGGTCTCTGTCATGAAGAAATAAACTGGAGGTGGCATTTTAGAAATGTTTTCCTACTGGAAACGCCATTGATGCTGAATTTACAGTCCTTTGGTTTTTATTCTGTCAGAACAGAGTTTCTTTCTAGCCTTTTGATGCACCATCATCCTTCCAGGAATTCCCTGTGCTGACTGCGCTATTTTCAGTTGTTGCTTGTAGGTTTTCATAACAAACATGAACTCATTTAGTTGTAATAGAGGACTGCTCCCTTTTGGGATTTCAAAGGAAGATGAATGATTTGAGGAAGTGTATGCTGAATATTGCACTTGTTCATTTTAAGAGAATGAGGGAATAGACTTTTAAATATTTAAAGCAAAGGAAGGCAAAGGAAGGTTATAAGCCATTATAAGTAATTAAAAGCATATTTTATGTAATTACACTTTAGAGGAAATGGGGAGAAGTTCACCAAATAGCAGGATTCCTTTTTCTCCTGCTGTAACCATGCCGTCCAAATGTCTATGCAGGAAAATAAATTGGCAACTGTTTCCCATGGTGATTTAACTTTTCAGTTCTGTGATTTTAAAAATTAAGTTAATTCTGAGTTGCCCCAGAATTTTTTCCTACTCCCATTAGAAAAACAAAAGCAAAAACCAAAACAAAAAACATGCTGTAGTACTGTTGTTTCTTAGTACGTACAGCACGCAGGTTTTGCTTTTTTTTTTTTTTTTTTTTGGTAGCTTCTGTGACCTCCAAAGATGGCTAGGGTAGAAGAAAGGCGACAGGGAGCAAATTCAAGTGGTGATTTTGCATAGCTGAGGTGGGAGATGACCACATTTACAATCTCTAGTGTACAAGCCACCAAATCTGTCAGCAGTTCTGATTCATGTAACCAAAATATGATGACATGATTCCTAATCTGTAATTCATTGTGACTTCTGTAGCAAAAAGGTGTATGCAAGGCACATGTGTTAGCACATGAAAGGGAGCTGGATGAGGAACTAATGAAAAAAAAAACTGCTGGTAAATTTCCAAAAATATATCCAAATCACGCATTTCCGTATTTTATTTAGAATTTCCTTGTTTCTCATTCCCTACTTTTTTCCTAGAGTTTTGGGGCAAAGGTGGAAAATAGAGTTTAGATTAAAATACCACATTTTAGAATAGTGGAGGATGTTAGGTGGAAATGCCAACTGTTGCTGTAACATTGGTAAAGGAAGTTTCTTATACCACCCCTAGCGTTTGTTATGCAAGTTGGCTTTAAATTGCTAAGGATGCTTGCATGTTTTGGAGCTTGGAGCTGTGTTAGTTTCATCTGTGTTAGTAGGAAGACTTACCATTTCGTTTTTATAATTGGGTAGGTATTATTTATTGGTTGTGTTGAAAAATTGGTCTGTTAATGAACTGTGTTCAGATGGCAACTTCTGACTTAAGAATTGCATAAAGCCAGGATAGATTCTCCCACATTAGGAGACTTCATGGGGCTCTTTGGGGCTGGTCATAATTTTTCCTTCTTAAGTTTATTTTTGGTTTATAGCCAAATTAATGACACTTTTCTGTTCAGTATTTTTTCCATGCATAATAATTAAGTTGAAAGTGACACTTGAGAAGATGTGTTTTAGAGTAAATTTTACATTGTTGGTTCAGTCTATTTTTTTTAAGTAGGACAATAAAAGTGCCTTATTTCATGTGTAAAAACAGATTCTAGTAATGTGTGAAAAAGGTCAGAATTAGAAAAATCAAAATTCTGAATCAACAGATAAACACACTTGTATTTCAGTAAAGGATAAATGTGCTTGAAACGATTTTTAACAGAAGGTAGCTATTTAATCTGCCCCATAAGTAGTGATCTGATATACCCAACTCTTTGTAATACTTTGAGAGCATTTCCAAAACCAATTAAGTTGTAAAGGAAAATGTTTTCTTTCACACTTCTTCTTTAAGATCAACCTTAACTTTTTAATTAAAGTTTTTTCCTGGCTCAGGTAATTTCTTAAGGGTTTATGCATGCCTTTGATAACTAGGGTTCAGAAATACCAGAATTATTAAAAATCAGCAAGAAAGTGGTTTGGTACCGAGCAGGTAATTCTTTCTTGGGTCTTGAGCTTTCTGGAGCTAAAGTTTCAGATTCAGCTGAGCTTAAATTTAAAAAAACTTCTCTAGATGTAACTTTGACATACAGATTTCTAGAATTCAGCCCAGTCTTTTGTTTATTGCTTGTTTTCCAACATGGCTTCTCTTTAAGAAAAAGACAAGGGTGTTAGACTGTAACACCCTTAGTAGGTAGTGGAAAATCAGAAGAAAACCATTATGAGATGTCTAACCTAGTTTTCAGTATGGTGGAGAAATAACCACAGGAAGAAGAGGAGAGCATAATTTGAAAGAATAAAACATTTCCTATGGTATTTCGTTCTTCATTCTTTGTTACCTGCATTAAACAGCAGCCTTTGTAGAGAAGCTTCTCAAAAAACCCAGATTTTTTCATTGGTTACAGTTATTTACTGGTGTAACCTGGTAATTCTAATTAACAGTGATTTAGTTTGGGAGCGGACCAGGATTTCCTCAGCTGGCTGCTGGGGAGCTGAATTGCTTTCTTCCCCACCCCCAGCTGCACCAAATCTTTTGATCCCCAGGCTACAGTGGTTGTCATTTGAGAAAGCAAACTGAGAGAAAATATGTTGTGAAAATAGCCTACTTTGAAACTTCATTTGCATTTTGGAATTTTTGTTCTTAAAAAAATTATAGGAATAATTGAATTCCCAAATGTTTATCTTGACAGAAGCTAACTGGCCAAATTCTTATGTCTAAATAGAAAATTCCTGGATTTCCTAAAATTTTTTTGCTTTAAAAATTTCGGGGGCTGTTTTAATATTGATAGTCACGATTTCAAAAGAGAAATGATTCTAATTATAAATTCACGGGAGGGTTTCAAATGTTTTGAGTTTCTTTAGGGAGTGTGTGTTTGGGACAAATAAAGTTATGCAATGGAGTAGTTTTCATTCAGGGTAGTTTGTGGTTTCTCCATCAGCATTATATAATAAGCTCAAGTACAGAATTACAGATTCTTGTCTTGTACTAAATAAACCATACAATTTGTTACATTAAAAATTGACTTTAAAAAAGTGTCTTTAAATGATGAGGTCTTTGGATTCTAATTGTAAACTCTACACCCTTCAATTTGTTTACACCAGAGAAGCTATTCAAGCATAAACCACAGATGGCAGTAGCAGTATATTTTTCTGTTTCTGGACTGATTCTTTCCTTTAAGTTGGTGTCAGTTCTATGGGCCCTGTTGATAAGTCAGCTGGCAGGTGTAATGTTTCTAAAACCAATTCCCTGGGCAGCAATATGTAATGTATTCAGGGAAACAAATCCAGGCATTCGATTTGAAGATATACTCTGTGGGTGGTTTGACCCAGAAGAGTGACTGCACTCACTGCCCAAGTGAGGAATTACTTTAAAAATTTGGTAATAGTGATTAAGGGAGTTGTTAGAGTAATAGCTATAGCACATTGGAATTGTAGTAGTATTATTAGCAGAGAATGTATCTAACAGATACTTGCTTGAACAACTGTTTGCATTGGAAACAATTTATAACTCATTAAAAATATACTCAAGATTCATATTTTGAGAGAGAAATGCACAACTAAATTCTTCATGTGAAAAAGATGGATAATCTTCCCAGCTGTTTATTTCCAGTTCCTCTTTACATTTCATAGAATTGGGGATTTTTAGATCTGTGTATGAGAGCATTTTGGAGGTCTAGGAATGGGTTCTGCTTGCTCTTCCAGCCATCATTGTAGTGCCCAAATTTCTGTATGCTCTATTCTAAAACGCTGATGAAAAAAGAGATGATTGATTAGATTTCCTGTGATACTTTATCTATGATGTTTCCTTCAGGTATAATCGCATAGTTTAGGGCTCAGGAAACATTGTAGTAACAAATCTACCTCAAAATGAAGCATAGACTGGTTCCGTGAAGGGAATAGCTTAACCATATAATTTTCTTTCTTTCTTTTTCTTTTTTTTTTTGTGATGGAGTCTCACTCTGTTGCCCAGGCTGGAGTGCAGTGGTGCGATCTGGGCTCACTGCAACCTCATCTTCCTGGGTTCAAGTGATTGTCCTGCCTCAGCCTCCTGAGTAGCTGGGATTACAGGCATCCACCACCATGCCCAGCTAATTTTTATATTTTTAATAGAGACAGGGTTTCACCATGTTGGCCAGGCTGGTCTTGAACTCCTGACATCAAGTGATCCACCTGCCTCAGCCTCCCAAAGTACTGGGATTACAGATGTGAGCCACCACGCCTGGCAGTTTTCATTTTTAAAACTAATTTTATTAATTCAAGTCCTCATTTCAGTCATGAAGCTGTATCACCTTGGAAGAATTAAAAATTCAGTCTTTTAAAAATTCCTTATGCTCCACTGGATCAGATCCAATGTTCTTTTTATTACGGCTAACTCCAATTTATCTAATTTAGTCTTTCTGTCACAAAAGAGAGAAAAGCTGGAAGACAGAACACTTCTTTGTAGCCTTATGTACTTTATCCTGCTTCCTCATCCCTTGCCTTTTAAAATTTATAAACAAATAATGAAGTAGTACTCAAGTGTATTTTCTGTCATTCGTTGACCATTCATTACTATTGTTTGTTTCAAACTTAAACTCTTCCCATTTATTGAGTCCTTAAATTTATTTATGGTTGCATCCAAACCAGTGATTTTCAAAGTGTGGTCTGCAAACCTCTGGGGGTCCTTGAGACCCTTTCGGGATGTTCTCAAATATATTTTAATCATAATGCTGAGACATCATTTGCCTTTTTCACTGTATTGACATTTACACTGATTTTGCAGAAACAATAGTGAGTAAAAACTGTTGGTCCCTTACCAGAAATCAAGGCACAAAACTGTATTAGTAGTCATTATATTCTTCACTTCCATGCACTTGTATTTTTTAAAAAGACTTTTCCACTTAATGTCATCCTTGATGTAGCAGTAAAAATGATGATTAAATCTTGACCCTTGAGTACATGTACTTTTGATATTCTGTGTGACAAAATGGAAGAGTACATGCAAAGCACTTCTGGTGCAAACTAAAATAAAATGGTTCAGACAAATTGCTTGTGTGATTATGTTGTGATCTGAGCTAGCTACTTTTGTTCATGGAATACTTGAAATAATTAAACTATACTTGATTCAGCCTTGGATATTTGGCAGACTGTTTTTTCTTAAATGAACAGTGAGTCTGTCATATCAAGAAAAACTGACAGTATTGATTGCCAGTAAATAAAATTTGAGCTTTCAAGCAACAATTGGTTTTGGAAAACTTGTACTTGCCACTAAGAGCTTGACAGCTTCCCAATGGTTAAAGCCTTTTCTGGTGAGATGGATGATGAAATTAACAAATGTGATTTTTGATGTTAGGAAATGTGTCAACATTTTGAAAATCTGAATATCTCAGTAATTGAGTATTTTCCAAAAGATCTGTGTGTGATATTACAGGAACCTGCATGGGTAAGAGATCTGTTCAAAATGCCAGATTGATCAATAGATTTTAATGTAATGGATTACACGTAGTTCATTGATAAGTTTTTAAACTCACACTGAACTAACCTTTAAGAAAGTACCACTTACTGAGTTTTGGTGTAGTATCAAAGAAGACTATCCACAATTACTTTAAAAAGCAAATACTGCTTCCTTTTCCGATTATAAATCTGTGGGGTCAGATTTTCTGCCTGTGCTTCAGCAACAACAAAAGATCACAATATACTGAATGGAGAAGCATGTAGGAGATCTAGCTGCTGGGATTAAGCCATATATTAAGGAGATTAGCAAAATGTAAAACAGTGCCACTCTTCTAATTTTTATGTTTTATTGGACAATTTTATTTTTCATAAAAATGTTACACGAACATGCGGTGGATTTATTAAATTTAAATGGATTATTAAATATTTTAAATTTTTCATAGTTTTATTTTCCAGTATGATAAATATCAATAGGCAAAGCCACATAAATATTAACCCTTTAGGGTCCTTCAACTTTTTAAGAGTGTAAAAGGGGTCCCGAAGAACACTCAGGCCAAAATATGTGAGAACTCCAGGTCTAAATGAACTAACGAAATGTTAGTAAGAAGATGGTGACTTCACCAGATACCATTAGTAGTACTTTTTTACTTTGGAGTTTTCTTATTTCCCTCCATAATTGAGCTACTTTCATTGAAAATGAGTTCATATCATTTTAAGTTTTCTTTGCTTGGGAATACATGAAATGTGTGGTAGTGCAGTCTCACTGAGTTCTCTGATAAAGCTTTTGTTACCTGCTACATGAAACCTGTTGCTTAACTGATAATTGTCTTGTGGCAGCAGTTTTTCCAGAGAACCAGTTGCCTCACCAAGGGTAGACTTATAATTGTGGAAATAAATCTGACAATAGAATTTCTTAAGAGTCATTGCTATAAAATAATGAACTGTTTATAAGAGATAAAGATTCTATCGTGCTTTTTAAAACTTCCATCAAGAATAGCTTGCTTGTTTGCTTTCCTCAGATATATTTGGCTATCACTGAGTCTTAGAGTTGTGATTTCGGTAATGCCATTTTGTAAGTTGGTTTGCTTTTAACCTGGTTTTCACTGAGATGGTAATAAAGTCTGTATAGAAGAGGCATCTCTTCCTCTGGTCTAAGAATATCCTTTCCTAGTGTGAGTAACATTTTAGTGTAAGTCAATTACTGTGTTGTTAAAGAGTTAGAGATTTACTCCTTAGGGTAGTTGCTAGGTAGAACTCATCCTGTAGTGGGCTTGCTGGCTGAAGAAATGTCACGTAACAATGTGAATAACAAATAAGGAGTTACTGCATCAGAACTCAAGGTGAAGCTTGGGTAGGTGTTGAAAGATCAGTGAGATAATTATTTGGACTTCCTTCCTAAGAGCTCTGTAATTATCTTGATGTTCTTGGAGTTTCATGTAATGTACCTTTGAAAACATTTTTGTGTTCTGTGGGGATTGCAGCTTAGTTATAAGAAAATACAAGCCTTTCTTTTTTATCTTAATGTTTGGATTTCAAGATTCACATGAAATCTTCCACTGCATTCTTCAATTTAGTTAAATTTCTTTAATTATGAAACCTAATAACTGAGACAGATAAGGCTTTTTCTTTCCATATTCTTACTGTACTCTTGAAATGTAACCTGTCGGGAGACTTCCTCTCTCTAGTCTAGGAATCCTTCCCCCAAGATGCCTATTTAGCAGGATAATAAACCACCTGGGGGAAACCCCTTATTGACATGCATTTAGAAGGCTTTGTTTTTTTGGAAATGGCAGTAGTAGTCCCATCCAGGGAGGAAGGATTTTGGTTAGATGGTGTGAGGCAAAGAGCAGGGACTCTGGAGTGTGGCCTAACAAAGATCACAGCTATGCGACTTTGTCACTTGAATTCTCTGAACTTTAGTGTTCTCATTTAACATTAATAGCTAACATTTACATAGTGTTTATAATCCAAACACCTATGTACATTTATCCTCGTAACTCTGAGGTAGGTGTTCTGTTATCCTGATTTTACAGGTGAAAACTGAGACCCACAGAGTTTAAACCTCCAGATTTCACAGCTAGTAACAGCATTAATGATTTGTTTTGTAGATTTAACATTCCCTCTTCTCCCATATACTCTGACATTTCTGAAATTGACTAGGGTTATAAGGATTAGAGACAAGATCTGTAGATTGCCAAGCATAGTATAGTATCTGTCTAAAAGCAAAATCCTGAGAATCTGGACCATTTATATATGTTGGAGAGGCCCATAATTCAACTTTTATTGAGTAGAGAGCCAAAAAGATCCACTCTTAGCATTGGAAGTGACTTTTTTCTTTTCTCTCATGTTGGCTTTTTTTTTTTTTTTTTTTTTTTTTTTTGAGACGAAGTCTCTGTCTCCCAGGCTGGAGTGCAGTGCTACGATCTTGGCTCAATGCAGCCTCTACCTTCCGGGTTCAAGCGATCCTCCTGCCTCAGCCTCCCGAGTGGCTGAGATTACAGGTGCCCACCACCACGCCCAGCTAATTTTTGTATTTTTAGTAGAGACGGGGTGTCACTGTGTTGGCCAGGCTGATCTCGAACTCCTGACTTCATGATCCACCTGCCTTGGCTTCCCAAAGTGCTGGGATTACAACTGTGAGCCACGGCCCCGGCCTCATGTTGGTTTTAATAAGCCATTGGCCAGAAAACAATTTTGCCAAATCAGGGACAATCTTTGGTGAACCCAAGGGATGCTAAGTAATGAAGGTGTTTTGAGTTACTCGGGGCAGGGGTACAATGTCTTTTATCTGTATCCTAAGCACTGAAAGTTGGTGTTCTAATGCATATTGAATGAATGAAAGAGGCAAGTCAGGAATATGAGCCTTTTGCTTATTTCAGAGCCCCTTGCTGGTAGTCAGAGAAAATTTACAAAATATAAGGGAAAGGAATATGCTTTTCAGCTACCTGAGGAAATTGGGGCCAATATCTAAGTCAAGCAGCATGTTTAAGCTAAATCCAAGGTTCGATGGGCCCTCCTGGAACTAGAATGTAGTTTCTGTTTGGAAACATGGTTCTCCTGTAATTTAAAGTGACTAGATACCCTAGATTAAGACGAGATGGCCAATAAACTAGTGGCTGTTTGCTTGACTGCATTCGGGAATGCAGCTTAGGAGAAGGTGGCCTTTGTCCCATGTACCTTTTTAAAATTCTGTCACACAAAGGAAATATAAGAGCTAGGTGTCCAAAATTTATGAAATATAGAAGGTGATTTCCTAGCGAAAAGAGAGATAGTGAGAAAGATGTAAAGAGGATAGGCAGTGTGGATTAATAGACTATGTTAGCAAAGTAGTTTGAATAGGAAAAGACTTCAGAGAGGAGCCCAAACATTGAGGAGTTATGAGGCCCAGGAGATACTTTATACCTAGGATCTGATTCTCAAAGGCATGTCCACCTATAAAAATGGTCCACCTATAAAAATGGAGGAGCTAAATTAAATTAGATAATCCCTGAAAGGATTTTCCAGGTTTATGATGGAATGAATTGGGCAAAACAGGAAGTTGCAGTTTAGAAAAGTCCTGCCTAAAGCAAATCGCTGTGGTACTCACTGCCCAGATTCTCTGGGATGATTTTGATTTCAGATACTGTTCTATCATCCCTCTAAGAATATTTACATTTACCAAACTGCTTCCTTGTTCTGCTTTAGAATACTTGGCTGTTTTACAGTCGGTGGGATCACATAATTTATCTGTAAATTTCATTCTTTCAGTCTGCCTCATAAAAATGTTTACAGTTACAGTTCTGATGTTATAATTTGTAATGTAAATTTGAAATAAGTTATGGAGTATTTCTTTTGTTTTTTAAACAAGATCACTTTTTTCATTTATAACCCCTCCAGGCCACACTTTCTCTTTTTTGAGTACAGTTTCATTCACTGAATCAAACCCATAGTTAATTTTAGAGTTTTTCCTCATTCCTTGTCATGGGATATTTATCTGCAAAACTCATTCAGCATTGAGAAGAGTGCTGTCTTCCTAAGATTAAATGTGCTTCATTTGAGAACGTTGATTCATTCAGGGAAATTGCAAAACAGAAGGGAAACTTCCTGAAATGCTGCTGGTCTGTAAAAGGGAACCCAGCAGGAAAGGGGAGCGGTGCATGGGGGAGGGGTGAAGCGAAGAGTGTAGCAGGGTAGCTGCAGTTGAAATATTCATCAATCATTTTACTGGCACCAGGAAACCAATCAGCCTTTTAGGGAGAGAACTTAATCAATCACCTGATGTGGGAAAATACAATTGCTTTCCCACAAAAAAATATTCCCTTTCTTGGTGACAGATCGAATCTGAAAGATACTTGGGTTCCCTAGAATTCAGAACTGACTGCAAGCACTTGCTGAAAGTACTGCTGTGAAGAAGTGCATTTAACATTTGGAGATAAAATTTCCTATCTGCTGTAAGCCCTTTCAAAGTATTTCAAAGTGAGTTTGCTTTTCGTACAGTGTGTCCATCAAAAAAAAAACAAAAAAAACTGAGCATTTTTGTGCAATCCGAAGTGTGTGAAACACTGTAAATTTATTCTCCAAAGCTAGTTTCAGATAAGGACTTCTGGCTGGAGAATACCCGATGTTTCAAATGCCTTGTTTGGAAAGCAGGGTTAGAGCATTGTCTAAGGAACATGTCCTGGGAAACACAGTTGGAAGTGCTTGCATATAAATAAAAGCAGGAGAGATACAGCTGCATCGTGTATTTAGGTTTTAAATACTTGTGATTTCTGAGGGTCTGTCTGTGCTTGAATTGACTGTGGCCCTTAGGTCCTTTGGTTCTTAGATGTGAGCTGCTTAAGAATCTAGTGTTTTTAAAATTAATGCATGGTCACTGAAGAGAATATGGAAAAACGAAGGGAAAATAACCTATAATCCTACCACTAAGCAACTTTCATTAATGTTTTCTTCTAGACCTCAAATCCAAGTTTTTTTTTTTTGCAATTTTTTAGTCATACAATATATACTATTATGTTTTCTGCTTTTTGTTTAATTTTAAATGTTTTTTCTCCTGTTACAAACTTCACTCATTCAACATCAAGTTATTTGAAACTTTCAATAGCTATGTGACAGCCCATTGTTTTTCATTTAGATAGGTTTTATTTTTTCAATGTTTTAACAATGCTTCTCACACCATCTTGTGCTTTCTTTTATCTTGGCTTTTTTTGGGGGATAATTCTGAGAAGTGTGTGTCTATCTCAAAGTACCCTCACCAACAACTACTTTAATTTACACTAAGATACCTTGCATACCAACATCTAGGGCTGCCAGCAGTACTTATTTATTTTAATAAATGCCTGGTGCTTGAGATAGAATTTGAGATAGTGTGGGTAGGCTCTTTGCTTTTTATCATTTTGAGGGGAGAGAGAGTCGTTTCCCTCCCCCCTTTTTTTTCTTTTTGATTCTGGCACTAGAATGTTGCCCTGCACCCTCATCCTACCATCTCCAGCCTGGTCAAAGCTGTGCTTAGGGACCCTTCTGAGGCTACCTTCTTTCTTATAGATATGGGTGAATGAGTTGCAGAGACACCCTAGAGCCTTCTCTGGTTGCCTTTAAAAATCTCGGGATGATGACTTGATGTGCGTGTGTCTTCTAATAAAATTATATCATCTCCCACAAAGTCTTTACTGTGTCTTGAGACCTACCCTATACCTGAGTGTGAATAGAAATTAAGTACATGCAGAGAGAATTTAAAGTTGCATTCCTTTAGAAATCTGCATGGGTTCCTCAGTGGCTAATTTCTATCCTGATCGTGTGCAGTGTTTGATGGTGAAAGACTCTGAATAACTCTTATGCTAATTTGAAGGGCATTCACAGTTTTTAACAGGTCTAGTTTCAGAATGGAAATAGGAACGTTTTGGGAATCCAGCTATCTATACTTTTTTTTTTATTAAAGCGTAAGTCATATTTGCTGAAATTAAAATTAAGTAGTCTTTAGACATTTTTAAAGTTTATGTTGATTGAAAGTAAACATGAACGTTTGAAGATCATTTGCTTTGCTGCTTTGTGCCCACCACTGGTGGTCAGAAACTTGTAATTTGCCAAGACAGGTTTTATAATGCTCTTTAATAAGTGAATAAGCCAGCTGCTCTTTCCCTCAACTATAGTGAGTACAAACCTCCTCAAATCCTGGTTGGTAATTAAAAGCCTTGAGATGACCTTGAATCTAACTGAACTACAAAAGCTGTCTTGAATTAAATTTATAGCTTTTGTCAATTTCAAAAGAATTGTATTCTGTTTGCCAAAACATTAAGCATAGCCTTGGGTGTATATTGAAGATCAGAAATAATTATTAAGAGGTACTACTGAAGTGCAAAGAGAAACCTAATATGGGCTACAAAGATAAAATTTGTCATCTGTTTGTTGATCATTTAAAATATGTACTTGAAAAGGTTTGAGACGGTGGCATTTTTCAAAGTGTCATTTTGTGCTATTCAGATTTGCTGAAAAGATCTATGTTTTCCCCATCTTAACATCAAAGAGGTTTTTGAACCCAGTGGGGAATCAGAACAAATATTTAACACTTTCTCAAAAGTTACAGTTTAATTGATTCTTAAAATATTTTACACAGTGGGAATTTTGTTAGTGAAAGTTTCTGATTATACTCAGGCAGTGTAAAAGTAAAAATATTAATGTTTTAAAAATGCTTTATGTATGAGCCACATCTTAAGATCTATGAATAAAGAACTTTTCTGCTTACCAAAAGGGTAGAATATATTCTCAGCTGTTTAGAGAGCCTTGAAGTACTATCTTATTGATAGAAAGGACCTTGACGTTGTTGCTATAAGAAAAGTTAGGTTTTATGTCAGTAGGTCAGATAAGACATGTCTTCCAGCATCATAAATGTGATAAATCCCTGAAGAGTCCAGCAGTAAAGCAGATAGTTTGAGCAAGCAGTAATGTGTTACATAGGTCTTGCAGATTTTAGGATTATTTTAGTTTTTACATTTATTTAATGCGACTAACCTAGTCACTCTTAGATCACAGTAATGAAATTATATGCCAGTGTGCTTGTGAATGAAACTAACATAATGAAAGGAAAAAGTTGTTAATACACAGCAGGGATTGCCAGTCTGAGTGTCTCTAATGGAAGTTCTCAAGCAGTTTCAGTTCTAATTTTATCTGAAATCATGCAAATAATAAGGTTGTTCAGGTTAAATAAAGAGATCTCTGAAATACTGACTTTTGCCTGAAATATTTCCATTTAGTCTTACGGCAGTGTGATTCCACCTCTGAAAAGCAGATCTTTGCAGAAAAGTGTTACTGTAGTAATGGTAGACAAACTTTAGCAGTGGGAGGGTGGGGGTTAAAAATTATTTCAGCAAGTTGTTAGGATGTAGTGATAACTAGGTGCATTAGAGCCTGCGCTTTCATGTTAGACCTGGGTTTAAATCCTTTCTATTCTTGTAATTTTCTATGTATTTTTTTGAGAGTTGGGTGGAAGCGGGGTGGAGATACTGGGTGGAGGGTGGTAAAAGGATGTGGAATCACCACACCGATTATTGGAGAATGAAATGAGGTAGTTTAAGGAAAACCTGGAATGTAGCTGTGTTACTTTACAAAAGTTTCTAAGTTAATTTCCTTATCTGTAAGTAAAGTTAATATCATCGATCTCGGAGGTGCAGCAGACCAGTTTACCACAATCCAAGTCATTGAAAACCAGTTTTCCTAATATTCGGTTTTCCCAATATTCCATTCAATAAAAGACAATTTGCTGAATCTAATCTGTAGACCTTACAGAACCCATTGTTAATCTCCTTTTTCTTAAACGCTCCCTGCCTTTTTTTTCCTTTTTCTTTTTCCTCTTTCCTATACACCGTTTTTCCCCCATCCCCTGCAGCCCAGACAAGGATGTATATTTCTACCAGCAGAGGTCCTCTCTGCCTCAGCTCTCTCCAGCTGCAGTGTAGAGACAAATTGAACATCTTGAAAATGCTGGTATTCCAATGGTCAGTTCTGACTTGGCAGAAATCCTTAAAAGGTAATTGAACTGACCCATCGATATGAATTTTTATAAACTGTCTATAAACAGTTTATAAACTGTCCAAATATCTAAAACAAAATTTTGACAAATTTAGAGAATTGGCTATTTGGCGATTTGGTCAGAATTGTCTCATATATAGGTTTGGAAAAATTTGGCAATATATGTAAAATAAAGTGCTATTACTATACAATGGTAGGACTATTGTACGTATTCAGTTGGTGTTCCTTTTCTTGAAGCATTCCTACTTGGAGTTGGAACTCCTCCTCCCAAGGTTTTTCTCCCCTGTGGGCTCTAGTTTGACAATATCAGATGATAAAGTGATAAAGGCCGGTTATGAACCACCTAGTGACTTTCTTTTCTGTTGCAGAGTTGTTTAATTTGTCCAAATGAAATACTTTATTTTGGCTTGGACTTCTGTTATAAAATGGCCCTTCTTTCCTTGGTGGCCTTTGGGGTTTGACTTCTCAGTAATTTCAGATATGTGCCCCTTTTCTGTAGTATTTGCTTGTAAGTAGAATTATGAGCCTTAGGAGAGTAGACTGCAGCTTTATCAGGGTAAAATGAAGGCTAGGTCCCTGGAGGTTCTTAGTGGGAAGTATTAGAACCAGAGCAAATGCTCCTGTCTCTGATATACAGAAGTCTGGCATCCTCATCTCCTACCCAAAGTCTCTCTCTGGAGCTCTCTAAAAAGGCTTTCTGATAATGTCCTTAAAAGGGAAGGGGAACAAGTAGTTGTTGAACACTCAGCACCAGGCACAGACCTAAACTAACTCATGTAATCCTTTCTGTAATTTTCTTTGGATAGGTGGTGATATTCCCCTATTATTGATGAGTAAACTGAGGCTTAGAGTTGAAAATAACGTTCCACTAACCACTAGTCTGCTAAACCAGTATTTTTAAAACTTCAGTTTTTCCTGTATCATCACATGATTTTTGTCATCTTCTAATATACTGCTTATTTAATATTTTAAATATTGAATAGTTAACATTCTGCAACCCAACATTTATTTTAAAATGAATTTTTTATTAGCTTAAATGAAAAATTATTTGCCACAAATAGAAAGTAACAATAAAAAAAATTTAACGAAAATAGAATTGTGTGAAATTCTAAATGCTATTGTCTGCCAGAGTCTCTGATGAGGCCTTTGTTAGAGAGATTAGTAAGCACTAGAGAGGCACTAGGAAAACTAACACCAGATTTTTCTTCTGATGTAATCAGAAGGATTGAAGAGAGTGGAAAAGGTAGTAACAGCTTTGGAATGTTTTACAATGCCTTCTCTTTGTACCATTTAAAATCATCCAGTGATCTCCTTGCTTTGGGAAACATTGGCATAGGTGATGGTGTGTACATTTTACAAATGAGCAAACTGAGTCTTAGGGAAGAGGAAATTTGTTCGAAGTTGAACCAGTTCCACAGGCCTTACTGCCTAGGTACCCCCTCCTTACTTTTCTTTCTCTCCTTTCATCCTTCCTCTTGCCTCCCTCTCCCTGCCTCTCCGCTTTTCTTCCTCATCCTCTAAGAGAATTCAGCTAACTCCAGAGTAGTGTATGAGATTTTTAGATGTGTTTTTCTGATGTCTTTTCTTTTTTCATTTAACTGCTGTGAGATAGGATTTAATCTGAAAACTCAGGTCTTTCTTAAAACATTGCATTTCTTGGTGCTTAGTGAATTCTAGAAGTTGGGTGTAAAATATATAGTAATTTTGTAGGTACTTGTACCCCTACATAAATGATTCATTGAAATAACTGTAAAGACATCATAAACGTTCCCTTGCCTCCTCATTAGATAATGTTGGAAAAGTGAGCTTGAGAAAAGATATTGCCAGCGGTTTTTGAAACAGATGTTATCTCAAGTGCATTAAAGGGCAGTTTCTTTGATTTTTATTGCCTGTTGTAGTTTTGTAATTTCTATTAACAATAATTATGTTTAATTACCATTTTATTGTGTTATGTTCTATTGGAAACAATAGGTAGCTGATGTAACTGTACCATAATTGAAGCCTAGATTATAACTTGAATTTAAAAATTTTTATCCTTTAAAAAAATTGTTTAATTTTAATTTGATTTTATCTTTAAAACTTGCTGAATAAGAAAAAACCTATCGTCATTTTTTTCTTTAATTTTTTTTTTTTTTTTTTGAGATAGAATCTTGCTCTGTTGCCCAGGCTGGAGTGCAGTGGTGTGATCTTGGCTCATTGCAACCTCTGCCTCCTGGATTCAAGCCATTCTCATGCTTCAGGAGCCTGAGTAGCTGGGATTACAGGTGCATGCCACCAAGTACAGCTAATTTTTGTATTTTTGGTAGAGATGAGGTTTCACCATGTTGGCCAGGCTGGTCTTGAGCTCCTGACCAAGTAATCCGCCCACCTCGGCCTCCCAAAGTGTTGGGATTACAGGGGTGAGCCACCCCGCCCTTTTGTCTTATTTAATTTTGTATTGTGACGATAGCTTCAAATACAAAAGGAGGAATTTTGTAATCCTGTTGTTTAAAAAAGTTGTTCCACTGGTTACCAAAAGAAAAAAATTCAGTTCCGAATTGTTTTAAATAGCATCTTTAAAATTCTTCATGGAAACACTTTGTACTTTGAAAGAAATTGAGGACTTTTTAAAGAAATTCCAGTTATGGTGATTTTCCTATTTCCAATTTTTTGTACTTTGTCTATGCTAGCCATATCTCTGAACGTTTACTGTGGTTTCTTGATAAATCATCTTGTGAAACCTATTTCTAATAGATTTTTGATCCCAGGCACCAGATTCATGTAGTGTATGGCATGCCACACTTGGTTTAATTGATATTTTAGTAAAAATTTTCTGATACTTGGTATAAGCTAGAATATGTAATTCTTGTTCTGTGACACTTCGAATCCAGGGTCTCAATCCAGAGCTTAGCTCAGGGCAAGGAGGTATGTCAGCATGCCTTGGTATGAAGTAATGAAGTAAGAAGGACTTCCAGCCAGGAGTTTGGAATGATATTATCAAGCTCATAAGTGCTCTATCTAGAAGAATTTTTACCACTTAAATTGTAAATCACACACACAAAAACTTAATTTTTTTCTCCTTCTTAGAGCATACATTGAACTGTTCATGTTCTTGTTAGAAAGTTTTGTCTCAACTAATTTATTTGCTGAGTTGTGATTTAACAATTCTATTGATGTGCGGTATTAGCCTAATTAGTACTTGGGTTTGACGAGTGTCTTTCTCTGAAAATTTTGTGGTTAATGGTTTGCCTTTCCTTTTTTCTTGAGCTGAAATTTGTTGTGTGCCCACTGTGTGATAATTACATGCAGCAACCTTATAAGGAGAGTAACATTTTTATTTTGCAGATGTGAGAGCAAGTTAAGTGACTTGGCCCCATAAGTGGGAGAGATGAGACTCAGACCGAAATGTGTCTGATCCAGGGCTTGCACTCTTGGAATCGCAGCACTAGCTTCTGGTAGAGGATACAAAGGGCCATTTGTACCTTAAGGAGTCTAGTATTTAGGAGAACGTGTTTTAATGGTAGATGCAAGAATTAAAGCCAGACTTCATTTTTAGCCATGGAGACAAGTATGGTCTTTGAAAATTGCTTGTTTAAAAATCTTGACTTTTTTTTTCTTAACTGGTCATGATTTTTATTTATTTGTTTATTTTTTAAAGATGCCTTTTTGTATTTCTAAGGAGAAGAGCAAAGTCCAAAGCCAATTTGTGATGTTGGAGAAAGATGCTGTTGTGAGGTTTAGGACCAATCCTTGCCAATGGGGAGGCAAAGAAGCAAAGAGACCCTTGCTTAAAAATGCTGGCCCTGAGCATGTGACATGGAAGCAGAACTCCATGTGGAATGGGAGAGACTTTTGATCTTTAATGCCTTTTAGGAAACAAAACAAAATAGCATTAGCCTCTTAAATACTATTTGATACAAGATGAAGTGTGAATAATATAAACTAGAAATGTGAGAGCCTTAACATGGTAGGGACTGAAAGTAACCAATGTGTCTATACAGTCTCAATTTCCAGGTCAGCTTGTATTAAAGTTTGCCTTGCTGACCTTACAAATGTGTTCTTCTCATTTGATATCCTTAGTATTTACTTTTTGAATAGTGTGGTCACTGTGACTTATTCAGGAATGTGAGGCATATTCAGAGAGAAGATTGTTAAACTCAGAACAGCTATATACCAAACAGTCATCTCTTACTCTGGAAGTCCAGTTGAGCTGTAGGGAAGGGGATGCATTTCTAACATTATGTTTGTGCTAATGTATGTTAATGCTAGAAGAGGAACTTCTAAACCTGTTGAACTTATAATAGGTATCAAAAACTGTAAAGAAACATGCATTATGTAAGTAAGAGTGTGATTTTAGTGGGGCAGGGTATACTAGTATCTGTAGTGCTTTAACAAGCTGGTGTGATGGTGTGCATCTATAGTTCCAGCTACTAGGGAGGCTGAGGCAGGAGGCTTGCATGAATCAGAAGTTCGAGGCTGGAGTGCATTATGATCGTGCCTGTGAATGGCCATTGCACTACAGCCTGGGCAACATAGCGAGACCTGTCTCTTAAAAAAAAAAAACAAAAAACAAAAAAACCCTATTTATTTTATTGATTGGGTGATCTGAGATCTGAATGGTTGACCTGGAGGTCAATTTTCACGTGAATACTGCAACCTCATGATGAAGCCGACCTCTCAGTAATAGCACTTAATAAAAGGTCCTATTGCCTAAGTGTGTGCAGAATGGAACACTTTCCCTAGAGCTGTTGCAAAGTGGTTTAGATTTTTTAAATTAAAATGTCTTTTCTGAGTCTGTTTATATTTGTGTTTTGGTTTCCAATTATAATCATGGGTAACTCTTTTTTTTTTTTTTTGAGATGGAGTTTCACTCTTGTTACCCAGGCTGGAGTGCAATGCTGCGGTCTTGGCTCACTGCAACCTCTGCCTCCCGAGTTCAAGTGATTCTCCTGCCTTAGCCTCCTGAGTAGCTGGGATTACAGGCATGAGCCACCACACCCGGCTAATTTTGTATTTTTAGTAGAGATGGGGTTTCTCCACCTGAGGCTGGTCTCAAACTCCCTACCTCAGGTGATGTGCCCGCCTCGGCCTCCCAAAGTGCTGGGATTACAGGCGTGAGCCACCGCGCCCAGCCAATAATGGGTAACTCTTATTGAACATTTGCTGTATGCTAGGTACTATTTTGAGTGCTTATATTTAACACTTGAAACAGCCCTGTTAAGTAAGTTCTTTTGTTCCCATTTTTAGATTGGGGAAATGCTGAAGCCTATGGGACCACAATTAGTGTTTAAATCACAGCAATGCTACAAATGTTATTCCCTTTACACAGTTTCTCCCTTCTGTAAAATGGAGGCTACATTGGGCTGGAAGAGATTAGGAATGATTTATAGTTTATCCTTCTAGTTTTTTAAAAACTAAGAATCTTGATAACCCCTTAAGGGTTCCTCAAGTGTTAGCATTGTATGATTTGTACCCACTGTTATACACGACTGCAACTTTTGATAAACTCATGGACTTTAGAGCTGAAAAATGATCCTAAGAAAATTGATCCTTTCCTGAAGAGAAAATCTAAGTACAGAGAGAGTAGATCACTTAGCCTTATACAAATAGCTTGTTAGTACTGGAGCGAGGCATCTTGCTTAGTGTATCACTTTATTGATATCTTAACTTGCTTTAACATCAAAGTTGGTATATTTGCATCTCTGTATAAAGAGAGTTTGCAAATAGGAATTTAGGTATTATCCTTTTCAAGATTTGGGGTGTTTTGAGGAAATAAGGTTGCAAAAAGTAGCTTTTCAAATGTTGGATTTGTTTATTTCTGTAATTTAATGCTATTAATGTATGCTAAAAAGCTGAAAAGGGGGATCCAACAGGATTTTTGAGTGGATTAGGAAATTAAATTCCAGGAAGAGAGAGGAGCAGTCATAATAGTCTAGGATTATAGGGTGATTTAGATGACTTGAGCTTGATCTAGGGATATTTGAGAGAGAATGAAAATGTCCTGGTTATTGACTGTATTAATTGGGGTGGAGTGTTGGGAAGGGTGGTAAAATGGGAGCCCGGGAGGAGTCTTTGGGGATCTCTGGCTTGGGGGATGAGAATTGGTGGTACCTGGAACCTGAGTGAAGAACACAGGAGAAAGAGGATTCAAAGAGAAAATAATAGGTTCAGTTTGACATGTTGAAATTGATGGAGCCTATGGGTTATTTATCCTGGTAGATATTGACAATAGACATTTGGATAGATGGGTCTGTGGTTCAGGAGAAGAGTCTTGCCCAGAATTGAAAGTCTGGGGGAGAAGGGGAATCATCAGTTGGGAAGTGTAAGTGAAAGTATGTGGATGAGACCATCCAACCCAGGATGCGAAGGTCGTGTATGTGCTAGGATAGGCCTTTCTTGCCCCTGATGACATTTAGTAAAGAACACGTCAGGCTGGACATGGTGGTACATGATTGTAGTCCCAGCTACTTGAGAGGCTGAGGTGGGTTGGGTTGATCCCTCGAGCCTGGGAGGTCGAGGCTGCAGTAAGCCATAATTGTGCCATTGCACTGCAGCCTAGGTGACAAAGTGAAACTCTGTCTCAAAAAAAAAAAAAAAAAAATCAGACGAGGTCTGTATAATCATCTGTAAGGATATGACTGCTTCTAGGGGAAATAGTTGCCAGCAGTGGAAGGACATCCAAAAGATATATATGGCTGAGTATTATTGATAATGTGTCTGTATTTACATTCTTTTTTTCCTCCCTTACTAGTCTGATTCAAGTGTTATTTTGTCATTAACTTTTTTCTAGTTTTCCCTAAGAAGAAATAAACAGTGTTTGACCACTACTGTTAATGTCTCCATTAGGGCATTTACTTCAAAAGTCCTTGTATCCAGTCAGTTTTCTATTTTCTATGTTAGATTGTAAGAATCTAGGGGTAGCCAGCTTTACTCATCTGTTTTTCTAATGTAATCTGGGATAGCAGCCTATACATGGAAAACACTAGGTAAATATTTGTCGAATTTGATTTTAGAATATAGGAAAGTTTAGCATCTAAGAAAAAGCAGGAGTTTTTTCTCCCTTAGTCCTGTTTTGTAGAGTATCTTTTGTATTTATGTAGAGCTGTAAAAATCTTGGTTGTTGATCTTCTGTCTTAACTCACCAGGTTTGAATAGTTTTTAAAAATTGCTTTTGGAATTATTGTTTTCTTCTTTTTCGTTTTTTTAGACGGAGTCTCGCTCTGCCACCCAGGCTGGAGTGCAGTGGTGCAATCTTGGCTCACTGCAACCTCTGCCTCCTGGGTTTAAGCGATTCTCCTGTCTCAGCCTACCGAGTAGCTGGGATTATAGGTGCCCGCCACTATGCCTGGCTAAGTTTTGTATTTTTAATAGAGATGGGGTTCACCATGGTGACCAGGCTGGTCTCGAACTTCTGACCTCAGGTGATCCACCTACCTGGGCCTCACAAAGTGCTGGGATTACAGGCGTGAGCCACTGTGCCTGGCCCAGAATTACTTCATAGGTGTGATTAACTAGCTTTACTTTAGATTTGAAAGATCCTGGGATGAAAGGTTAAAGATGTTGTATCTCTTTGTTACCACACAATGGATTTCTGAAACTGGGACATGGGAGGTAGTACTGAGCTGTAAGCATTCATGACTAGTATGTAAGAAAGATTAGTGCCCAGAATCGTGTTTCTAATAAGGTAGTAATTTAAAAGTCATTTAGAGAATGTCTGATAGTCTTTTTTTCCCCTTCAGTTGAAGCTATTGATTATAGACAGTTTAGCCAAATCATTTTGTTCTTAGGTTTTTTTTTTTTTGGAAACAGAATCTTGCTCTGTCGCCCAAGCTGGAGTGCAGTGGCGTGATCTTGGCTTACTGCAACCTCCGCCTCCCAGGTTCAAGCAGTTCTCCCTGCCTCAGCCTCTTGAGTAGGCAGGGAGAATTGCATAGGCACGCACCACCATGCCTGGCTAATTTTTGTATTTTTAAGTAGAGACGGGGTTTCCCATGTTGGCCAGGTTGGTCTTGAACTCCTGACTTCAGGTGATCCACCCGCCTTAGCCTCCCAAAACAAGGATTACAGGCGTGAGCCACCGCACCCGGCCTGTTTCTTATAATTTTTTTTTTTTTTTAGACAGAGATTCACTCTTGTTGCCCAGGCTGGAGTGCCATGGCACGATCTCGGCTCATTGCAACCTCTGCCTCCCGGGTTCAAGCGATTCTCCTGCCTCAGCCTCCCGAGTAGCTGGGATTACAGGCATGCGCCACCACGCCCGGCTAATTTTGTATTTTTAGTAGAGATGGGATTTCTCCATGTTGGTCAGGCTGGTCTCGAACTCCTGACCTGAGGTGATATGCCTGCCTCGGCCTCCCAAAGTGCTGGGATTACAGGTGTGAGCCACTGTGCCCTGCCAGGATTTTTTAAATATATGTTTTTGTTTATAAAAACAATATATTTTAATCAGAAAAGTAGAATGGAGGAAGAAAAATTAGTTATACTTAGAGATAATCACTAAGAGAAGTTAGACCAAAGTGTGTTTTTTTTTTTTTTCATGCATATATGTATTGGAATATACCTGAGCTCATTCCAGGAATACAGTTTTACATTATATTTTTAATATGGTATTTGCCCTTTGTAAACTCTTGGAAAACATTTATAGTGTTTACAAAATATTCCATTGAATAAGTGTACCATCATTTAATCATTTTCCTGTGTTTGAATTTTTAGATGGCCTCGAGTTTTGTACTATTTTCTTTGTTTCTGATTCTTAGAATAGATTCCTAGGATTGATCCAGAGGGATAAACATTTTCTAGGCCCTCATGCATCCATCTTCAATTTTTATATGGAGATTTTAAAGCAAATAAGGAAAAAGGTACATTCTGCCACATGTGGGGACATCTCTTTGGTTGTATCTGCACCTTACTAATGGATTTCCTGAGCAGAGCTGGCTGCTTCTCTTCCATCAAACCATCTGTTAAGGATAGTGTGGGGGCACTTTCTGAAATGACTTTGAAAGCTCTCTGACCATGTTCAAACAAACTCCTTGGTCGGTAAGTCAGTCTTCAAAATGACAATGAACAAATAAAAACATCTTCGCTTCCCTCAGTAGCTGCTTCTGACATAGGCATCTTGGATTTTTCAGGAGGTGACTTGTAAATGGGATCAAGTAAGGTGTGGTATTCTTTTTGGACTTTGAGGCCCTACTGTTATGGGAGCATCAGGATTGCTCTTTGAAATTATGCCAAATTCCCATCCACCCGGCTGTTGCAGAGCATGCACTGTGCAAAGGTAGGGTTTTATTAGTCAGGATGCTTTCAATAGAAGTTCTCTTGTTTTGACTTCTGTGGCTCTTTCCATGTAATGGAGTACAATGATAGGTTTAAATCTATAAAATGGAGACAATTGTAGCTACTTTTCAGTAAGAATTCATATAAAGTGTCAAGCTGACGCCTGGTGCATAGTAATAGATTCAATAAATGGCAACTGACAGATTATTGTATACATTTTCTTACATTTTTCTGTATTAAGTATTTTGCATTTTGAAATTTCTTTTCTTTTCTTTTCTTTTTTTGAGACAAGGTCTTGCTCTGTCACCCAGGCTGGAGTGCAGTGATCCTGGCTCACTGCGGCCTCAACCTCCCAGGCTCAAGTAGTCCTCCCACTTCAGCCTCCCAAGTAGCGGGGACTACAGGTGCGTGCCACCACGCCCAGCTGATTGAAAAAGACAGACATTTTGTTGTTGTTGTTGTAGAGGTCTCAGTATGTTGCCCAGGCTGGTTTTCAATTCCTGAGCTCAAGGGATCCTCCTGCCTTGGCCTCCCAGAGTTCTGAGATTACGGGCATGAGCCACTGTGGCTGGCCTTGAAATTTCTTAACCTCCAAGCCAAATGAAGGATTATCAACAGTCCCTTTTGTTCCTTCAGAGAACCAGAAATTGTAAGTGAAAAATGCTGGAGAATCATCAGTACATGCAGATTTCTGAGAAATACCTGTGCTATAATTCCATAGAAACGCTAATGATCTCTGACTCATCAGATTGAATTGCCTTCCTAAACTGTTTTCACCTTTTGATTCTATAGCTACAGCCTTGAAAGCTGTGTACTGTCTTTATTTTTTTTTTTAATGTTTTAAAATTGAAATGTCATAATCTTGGGCTGACTTTTCTGCCTTCGGTCTGGTTTCAACGCTGTAATTGCAAAGCTAGAAGCCAGAAAAACTATATACTATATGAAAGGTGATGTAGGTTGCTCAGATGGAAGTTGTTAATGTTTCCATAGAAATATAGACACTTGTATACTGCATTTAAGCTGAGCAAATATGTGGGCATAGTATCCCCCTAAGATTTCATGTTAAGAAAATTACATTAGGAAAAGGGTATTGTTTTTGTTGCACTTTTAAAAATGTAACCATGACCTTTGTAAGTGGAGAAAAGAAAATATTACTTGAAGCTTATAGCCAGATACCTTTTGCTATGTGGACTTGTGGTGCTATGTTCCTGCATTCAAAAGCATTTTCTCTTTTTCTTGAAGTATGGTTTGTCAGGTTGCCTGTGAGAAACAAAAGCTAATAGCCCAAGTGGCATCCCACTCACTGGATAAAAAAGCAAGAGGCAGGTGTGAATTTAATCAGCCAGTCCAAGAAAAATGTTCCTATATCTGCCTAGGTCTGGAGCTGATTGCAGGCTGCAGATATGACTGTAAGGCAGGCTGTGTAGTTCATGTTTGTTACTTCCCCCCACCGAAAAAAAGCTGCGTTCCTTCTCAGCCTCATGCCAGAGCCATTCATTGTACCAAAAGGAGACTAGAAGATAGAGTTGAGGAAGGGGCCCCCCCCATAGGGAAGTTTCTAGAATCTAAGGGAGGGCCATGGATGGCTTGCCATGTGTGTTTTGGCTACCTCAACAAAGCTCTTTTATTTTTATTTTTAATTTATTTAAATTTTTTTTTTTTTTGAGACAGAGTCTCGCTCTGTGGCCCAGACTGGAGTGCAGTGGCACCATCTCGGCTCACTGCAACCTCCACTTCCCGGGTTCAAGCGATTCTCCTGCCTCAGTCTCTTGAGTAGCTGGGACTACAGGAGCGTACCACCATGCCCGGCTAATTTTTTGTATTTTTACTAGAAACGGGGTTTCACTGTGTTAGCCAGGATGGTGTCCATCTCCTGACCTCGTGATCCACCCACCTCGGCCTCCCAAAGTGCTGAGATTACAGGTGTGAGCCACAGTGCCTGGCTGCTCTTTTATTTTTTATTTTTATTTTTTGAGACGGAGTTTCACTCTTCTTGCCCAGACTGGAGTGCAGTGGCGCGATCTCGGCTCACTGCAACTTCTGCCTCCCGGATTCAAGCAATTCTCCTGCTTCAGCCTCTCGAGTAGCTGGGATTACAGGCATGCGCCACCATGCCCGTCTAATTTTGTATTTTTAGTAGAGACGGGGTTTCTCCATGTTGGTCAGGCTGGTCTCAAACTCCGGACCTCAGGTGATTTGCCCGCCACGGCCATCCAAAGTGCTGGGATTATAGGTGTGAGCCACTGCGCCAGGCTTCTTTTCTTTCTTTTCTTTTCTTTTCTTTTTTTTCTTTCTTTTCTTGATGGAGTCTTGCTCTGTCACCCAGGCTGGAGTGCAGTGGCTGGATCTCAGCTCACTGCAACCTCCGCCTCCCAGGTTCACGCCATTCTCCTGCCTCAGCCTCCTGAGTAGCTGGGACCACAGGCGCCAGCCACCTCGCCCGGCTAATTTTTTGTATTTTTAGTAGAGACAGGGTTTCACCGTGTTAGCCAGGATGGTCTCGATCTCCTGACCTCGTGATCCGCCCGTCTTGGCCTCCCAAATTGCTGGGATTACAGGCTTGAACCACCGCGCCTGGCCGACTTCTTTTATTTTTTTACAACAACTTGTGCTTTTAGTTTTCTGGTTGAAATTTTAGAGCCCCTGTATTGAAGTAATCAGAGTTGGGCTGTTATTGACAGACTTCCCAGGTGTATACATATATTTTCAGTCACTGTTGCCTATAGGATAAAAACCAAAAACTCTTCATGTATGGCAGTTGAAGGTCTTTATGATATGGCTCTGCTGAGATTCCAGTCAAGTCAAATTACCAAGTGACATTCTGTTTTTTCTCTCTATTTAGTGCTTTCACATGCTGCTTCCGCAAAATATGTTTCTCAGTTAGCCCTGTTTGCCTGGTGAATTCCTATCTCCTCTCTGTGCTCCTGGCTCCATGATTGCTGCTTCTCCTCTCCCTGATATTGATCATGGCTACCGAGCACTTTCACTGACCTAAGTGCATCATATCATTGAGTACTCATAACCATCTACAGATGAGGAAATTGGCCCAGAGAGGTGAAGTCATTTCCTAAGCTAACACAATTAGTAATAAATGGTGCCAGGACTCAAACCTATTCTGAAATAAAAATTTATGCTCTTTCTACTCTGCACTGCTTCCCAGTTGTATCATGTCCATCTGTCCCATAGTGTTAATTTTTTCAAAAATATTGTTTCAACTTTTTTCTTCAGTAGGCTTTAATCTTTTTAAAAATTGTGATAAAATATACGTAGCATAAAATTTACCATTTTAACCATTTGGAGTGTACAACTTAGCGGCATTAAGTGCATTTACATTGTCAGGCTCTACAGTTATTTTTGTCTGCTCTATACTCCTAGAGACTATTAATTCTCTGTAGTCAGTCTTATTCACATCTCTGCCTTCCAGACCTCTGGCCTGTTACAGTATGGGTAGATACTTAATATTTGAAGGAGTAAGTGACTGCATTTGCAGGCTGATGATAACAGCTGACAAAGCTATAAATTGGCTAGTAAATAATACTGGCCTAAATAAACATTTCCATATTTTTTTTTTTATGCTGTAACACAGTAAAAAATATGCGGTGTGACAAATTTAGAAAGAGGGACAACTTCTAGGTTTTCACTGTTTCATAGCCACCAGTCTCATATGGCCATTTAAATTAAGAGTAAAGTTAAAAATTCAGTTTCTCATTCATGCCAGTCACGTTCCAAGTACTCATTGGCCACATGTAGCTAGTGGCAACTGTATTGGACAGTGTAGATATATGACATTTTCATCATTGTAGAAATTTCTATTGGACAGTGCTCATCTAGGCTTTAAAAGTTGAGAACAGTGAAATTGTTCTCTTGAAATCTGTTGTTTTGGCAAGAAATTCATTGTAGTGGCATTGTGGCTTACCATTATTGTCTTTTGGTGAAAGAAACAGTTCTTCAAACATTTATTGAGCTGCCTTTCCTGGGTCATGTCTCAGGCCTAGGGCTGGGGTTATCTTTGGGGCTGAGACTAGATCTGACCTATTTAGTCAGAGTTTTATTGGATGCCAAATCATGATCGGGGAGACAAGGTAGATGGGAAACTGATACAACTGACTAGAGGGGATTGGTCCAGGAAAGACCAGTGAGTGACTGTTGTATATCAATAGAAAACCCGGGTAAAGATTTTTAGCTTCTTCTTGGGGATCCTGGAAAACAGACTTCTCTAGAACCTTGGGTTCTCTGAATTCAGGTTCTAGTGGTCCTGATCGTGATGTGGTTGTGGTGTGTAAAGCACAGGAGCCTGTGGAAGCATAGAAGAGACACACAGAACTCATCAGAGCAATTTCAAGACCTATTTTGACCTTTGACTTTCTTAGTCCTACAAGCCCTGTGTCACTGTATCTCACGTTTATGTAAGACTTGAATTGCAGTTGACTAGGTGAAATAATGTTATGTCATATTTAATTAAAACATTTGAATTTCAAATTTGCAGGTGTGTCTGTTTTTTGGATTTTGAAACCAGTCTTTTTCTTCCTCATAGGTCCCCGAAAAGCTATAGGTTCAGCCATGTTGTTTGTAGTGCCTAACTCAGACTTGAGTGTTTGCAGGAAAGGGAGGGGGGAATTAGAGGAGACCTGACTTGAATCCTTATGTCAGTGGTGAGTAAAGGTTGACTCAGGGAGAGACAATAGCACGTGTAAAGGAGTTGAGGCCAAAGAGCATGTTGAATTCTGGGAGCCATGATGTACTTCAGTGTGGATGGAGTATACACTGTTGGGTAGGATGCTATGAAAAGCAAGAGATAAAGTGGTCGGTAAATCATGTGGGATACATACAACTTCTGTTTTGTAGAAAGAGATGTTTGATTAGAATTGTAGAATTTTACCTTTTAAGGGCCTTAATCTTACGTGTGGGTTATTGAGGCTTCAAAAGAGACTGAGTAACTGGCAGAGTGTTAACCAGAGTCCATGTCTCTATTGTACCATACTGTCTTCCTACAGTCAAACTAAAACATGGCTTGAGTAACACTAACACATTATAGATTATAATTAGCTAGTGTTTCACGCTTTAATTTGCTGACTGGTAAGACTCAGAAGTTTATTTAAGTTGCTGTCATGGTAAATGTACAATTTGATAGTCAAAATATCAAAAAGGAAAAAGATCAGTGACCTCTCTTGATAGCCAGTCACAATTTGAGGAATCAGTGGTCATTTTCTTTTTGTCAAATGCCTTTTTGTCAAATGTATGGTGGTGCACACCCGTAGTCTCAGCTACTTGGGAGGCTGAAGTGGGAGGGTTGCTTGGGTCCTAGAGGTCAAGGCTGCAGTGAGCCATGATCGTGCCACTGCACCCCAGCCTGGGCTACAGAAGCAAGACCTTGTTTAAAAAACAAACAAAATGCCTATTTGAAGAAGAGCTTGTCAACTGGAACTTTCTCTTGTATGAAATAAGATTCCTAGACTTAGAGCCATTTGCTTGATTAACTTGCCATAAAGTAGATGATTTACATATATTCACCAAATCTCGCAACAATTGAATGTGATGGTTATTTTTATCCTCATTTCAAGACATGGGTTTGGAGTAGTTAATTTGGTAATAGCAAATCTGGGATTTGAATCTAGTTCTAACTCATACCCATACCCTTGCTGCCTCCGGTTTTTTTTTTTGAAATGGAATCTAGCTCTGTTGTCCAGGCTGGAGTGCAATGATGTGATCTGGGCTCACTGTAACCTCTGCCTCCCAAGTTCAAGCAATTCTCCTGCCTCAGCCTCCTGAGTAGCTGGGATTATAGGCACCCGCCACCACCAAAATTAGCCCAGCTAATTTTTGTATTTTTGTATTATTATTTTTTTTTTTAAGATGGAGTCTCGCTTTGTCGTCTGGGCTGGAGTGCAGTGGGGTGATCTTGGTTCACTGCAACCTCTGCTTCCCAGGTTCAAGCGATTCTCTTGCCTCAGCCCCCACGAGTAGCTAGGACTACAGGTGTGCGCCACCACACCTGGCTAATTTTTGTATTTTTAGTAGAGATGGGGTTTCATTTTGTTGGCCAAGCTGGTCTCAAACTCCTGACCTCATGATCCTCCTACCTCGGCCTCCCAAAGTGCTGGGATTACAGGTATAAGCCACTGCACCCGGCCTAATTTTTGTATTTTTAGTAGGGATGGAGTTTTACCATGTTGGTCAGGGTGGTCTTGAACTCCTGACTTCAGGTGATCCACCTGCTTTGGCCTCCCAAAATGCTGGGATTACAGATGTGAGCCATTGTGCCCGGCCCCATGTCCTTTTCAGTGTGCATTTATCTTCCTAGTTAAACTGAGGCAAGTGAATATAACCTTTGCAGTAACATTGCCTGTTTGCACACTGACTTGGTGATGTCATCTTAGGAACCAATCTGTTTCTTGTCTTTCTCTTTTGAAAGCAATTTAAGTCACCAACCAAAGACCCTGGATTTCTCAGAATATTTCCTGATCTGTTTAATATGTTGTGTTCTGTGAGACAGGTGGGTTTGGGGGTATGTTTGTTTATTTATGAAGCTTAAGAGCCTGCTTTCTTTTTATTTTGTTTTGTTTTGAGACAGAGTCTTGCTCTGTTGCCCAGGCTGGAGTGTAGTGGCATGATCTCCGCTCACTGCAACCTCTGCCTCCTGGGTTAAAATGATTGTCTTGCCTCAGCCTCCTGAGTAGCTGTGACTATAGGAGTGTGCCACCACACCTGACTGATTTTTGTATTTTTAGTAGAAACGGGGTTTTACTATGTTGGCCAGGCTGTTCTTGAACTCCTGACCTCGTGATCTGCCTACCTCTGTCTCCCAAAGTGCTGGAATTACAGGCATGAACCACTGCGCCCCGCCTAATTTTTGTATTTGTAGTAGAGATGGGGTTTCACCATGTTGGTCAGGCTGGTCTTGAACCCCTGACCTCAGGTGATCCACCGCACTCAGTGTCTTTTTTTTTTGTTTTTATTTTTGAGAAGGAGTCTTGCTCTATCCCCCAGGCTGGAGTGCAGTGGCATAATCTCGGCTCACTACAACCTCTGCCTCCGTGTTCAAGTGATTCTCCTATCTCAGCCTCCTATGTAGCTGGGATTACAGGTGTGCACTGCCATGCCAGGCTAATTTTTGGTGTTTTTTTTGGTAGAGATGGGGTTTCACCATTTTTGCCATGCTGGTCTCAAACTCCTGACCTCAAGTGATCCACCCACCTTGACCTTCCAAAGTGTTGGGATTACAGGTGTGAGCCACTGTGCCTGGCCAAGAGTCTGCTTTCTACTGAACAACAGTGATTGCCTTTGAGTTGAATCTAATTGAAGAAATCCAATTTAATGTACATTTGGGGTTACATCCAGCAGTGGTTTGGGTTCTTCTAGCTAAGAATCATTTTGCCAGCTAGATGTGGTTGCTGAGAATCAGAGCAAAACTCTGCTTGACAACAGTAGCCAGCTGTGGCCATTTCATTGCCTTGTGGTCAGTAGGTATGTGGTTTGTAGGTAAGATTAACATTGTTCTCCATATATCCTCAAGGCTCCTGCATTAATGATGATCTATAAAACCAGAGACAACATATTAGCAGTAGTCTCAGGACTAAGTGGAGAGAATGTAGATGTAATTACTGAATTCTATAATCAGGATCTTTGTGACCCTTGGAGGAATTTTTTTAAGGCAAATATAGAGTCCTTCTTTCTTCAGGAAGTGGCAAACATCTGGAATCACTACATCCAGCAGTTTACAGGCTGAAAATGTAAAAAGTTCAAGAACCATAGCAAGTAACCAAAGTGACATTAGTGATGTTAGGGTTCCATCCCAGGTCTTTGAGGATGATGCCATGAATGGTTTAATAGTAACTCTCCTATAATCTACACTTTGCTTTCATAGATACAGCACTGAATTGGATGGACCCTAGAGATTAGTTAGTAGCAGCTTACATATATAGAGCTTTTACTTTGTCAAGTACTGTGCAAAGCCTTTATATTCACCGTCTCATTTAATTATTTTTTGAGACTGGGTCTCACTCTGTTGCCCTGTGCAAAGCCTTTGTATTCACTGTCTCGTTTAATTACTTTTTGAGACTGGGTCTCACTCTGTTGCCCAGGCCGGAGTGTAGTGACACGATCATGGCTCACTGCAACCTCGACCTCCTAAGGTCAGGTGATCGTCTACCTCAGCCTTCCAAGTAGGTGGGATTACAGGCATGCACCACCACACCTGGCTAACTTCTGTATTTTTTTGGTAGAGATAGGGTTTCACCATGTTGTCCAGGCTGGTCTCCAACTCCTGGGCTCAAGCGATCCTCCTGCTTCAGCCTTCCAAAGTGCTGGGATTACAGGCATGCACCACTGTACCTGGTGTCATTTAATTCTTTTGACATCCGTGTAAGGTAGGTGCTGTTGTTGATCCCAATTTACAACAAAGTTAGGGTCAATTCTGCTTGGATCCTGTGGCCTTTGAATAGAAGTCTGCAAAGAAAAATCAGGGTGCCATTAACAGAATAAGGGGGGAGTGGTTGCTAGGCAGATAAAAGCAATATATGTCCATCTTAAATATTTTACTTAGTATTTTCTTTGTTTTTGAGTCACCCTCTATTTTTGTTTGATCAGTTACCTGAGTTCACAACAATAGGTACTTTCAGAAGGTACATTAGGCTTTGTCTTTTTTTGAGACTTCTAGTAGAGTCCTTTCATTTGATGTCCAAAGTAATCTGAGGCGCAGAATGGGGAGTGACTTAAAGGTCATATAACTAAAGGTGGCTTGAGTTAGAACCTAGGAGAGTTCTAACCTTCCCATTGCTTTCCTGTACTTTTGTCCTGTTTCTGAGTCAATTTACATGAAATGAAGTTTATTCTCAGTTTCACTTCTGGCACGATGTTCAACATTCAGTCCATGTATAACGAGGAGTTAGTTTCTCGTTGCCTGGTGCTATGGTCTGAATGTATGTGATCCCCCTGAATTCACATATTGAAATCCTAACCTCCAAGGTGATGGTATTAGCATGGGGGCCTTTTGGGAGGTGATTGTTCCAGTATAAGAGAGACCCTAAAGAGCTCATTCTACCATGTGAGAACAGTGGTAAGGTACCATCTATGAACCATAAAATGGGCTCTCACTAGACACCAAATCTACCAGCACCTTGATCTTGGACTTGACGGCTCCAGAACTGTGAGACTTAGTTTATGGTATTTTATTATAGCAGTCTGAATATATGAAGACACCTGGCGTCTCTCCATGGCTTTTCTGATTCCCATTGCCTTTATGTAGAGGGATTTAAAGCTGGTCTGAGATCAGCCACTTTAAGCAGCTTCTAAATTCTGGTATTTCAGATCCAGTCTCCTCATTTAGGCTTTACACACACTATTCAGACTAGACTTTAGATTTTCTGATTCTATGACTTTCTTCCCTAGACAGTGATCTAGAGGCAGGGTTGTGTGTTCTGTTTAGTTGATCCTGCATTTCAGCACCTTCCATAATGTGTCCACAACTCTTCTGGCCAGAAGCAGCTCTGCAGATGGATAAGGCACAGTCCCTAGCCTTGAAGATCTCACTATGTAGTGGAAGAGGCAGGTATTTAAATTATTCCTTTATTGTTTGGTGAATGCTGGTGAGGCCTCTTCTGTTTTCCATATTTCATTGTTGTGATATTAGAACTGAATCTTAAAAGATGAATTGTTTTACCAAGTGGAGGAGGAGGAGGAATCACAGAAAGGCAAGAAAGAATGTGGCATGTTTGATGTGGTCACAACAGCCCAGAATTGCAAAGGACTTTAAAAGTTGTGATGCTTAAGCTGGGCTTTCTCTAATCACAGCACTTTGGGAGGCGAAGATGGTCAGATCACTTGAGGTCAGGAGTTTGAGACCAGCCTGGCCAACAGGATGAAACCCATCTCTACTAAAAATACGAAAATCAGCTGGGCATGGTGGCAGGTGCCTGTAATCCCAGCTGCTCAGTAGACTGAGGCAGGAGAATCACTTGAACCCAGGAGGCGCAGAGGTTGCAGTGAGCCGAGATCGCATCACTGCGCTCTAGCTGGGTGATAGAGCAAGACTGCATCTCAAACAAAAACAAAGTGTTTAAGCAGTTGGCCTGCTACATGAATCTCGTTTCTCTCCCATGACTGCTAGTTTTTGGTTTGACTTTTGGTCGCCCAGTTTTGACAGAAGTTACTCTCATGCCTCTCTAGTCCTAATTTTGCTCCCTTTTTTTTTGTTTTATTTTTTGAGACAGGGTCTTACTCTATCACCCAGGCTGGAGTGCAATGGTACAGTCTCGGCTCACTGCAACCTCCACCTCCCAGGCTCAAAAGATTCTCCTGCCTTAGCCTCCCGATTAGCTGGGATTACAGCCAAGCGCCATCATGCCTGGCTAGTTTTTGTATTTTTAGTAGAGGCAGGGTTTCACCCTGTTGGCCAGGCTGGTCTTGAACTCCTGGCCTTAAGTCATCTGCTCGCTTCGGCCTCCCAAAGTGCTGGGATTACAGGCATGAGCCACTGCACCCAGAATCAAGATCCATTATTTTTGAATTTACTGGTGAAATACTACAGTTGTTTACTGAACAGCTACTACGTGCTAGGCTTGTGAGAGGTAATGGGGTTAAAGCTGTTAAAACAAGGCAGGTTGGATCCCCGCCCTCATGGAACAGTTTCACTGTGGTCAGACACTGAACAAGTAGTTCCTTGTTGATGAGTGCGATGAAGAAGCAAGCACAGGTGTTAAAGATAATTATAACCAGGGATTTAACCTTGTGTGTGAGACAAGGGTGAAAGAGGCAAGAGAAAACTTTTCTGAGGAAATATTTAAACTGAGGAAGAGTAGAAAGCAAACAGGAGAAAGTATGCAGCCATTCCAGGAAAAACAAAACCTTTCATCAACGATGTATAGAGGACCTAGTGTGTTTGCCATTCCTTGTGCTTGATTTATCTCTCCAGTGTGATAGTTATACACCAGCTAAACAAATATAGCTCATACTTTGTGGGTCTGAGCATATGAAATGTGAAGTGTGCTTTGAGAGGTATTTATTCCAACCTGAATAGCATACTTATTAATGGAAAAATTGCTTCCATTTGTTTGTATAGGTAAAATTCTTCAGCATTTGTGAAAAATTTACATGATATTGCACTGATATTTGTGTAAGTTAATATTTTATATATTTTGCTTTCTTTTGTAAAAGAATTAGCAGTGTTGAACAGAATTTATGACAGGTATTAAATGAATTGTAATTTTCCTGTGAGTTTTTATTCCGACGGACATTGCCATGATAACTCATAATTACTTGTGCTGTTGTATATTGAGCTCCTACTGTGTGGCAAGGCCTGTGGTAAGCATTTTATTTTGGTAACTTGTTTAATCCTCATTACAATTCTGTGGTAAGTGCTTTTATCTGTTTTTGTATTGAAGGGATGAAATGGAGGCTCAGAGGGATATGTAGTAGCTAAATATTAGAGCTAGGATTGAAACCCAAATTGACTTCTGAGTGTAGATTTCCCCCCCCACTGTATGATACTTCATATTTGGAGTCAGCTTGAAGTAACTCACAAATTGTAATTTTTTTTCCTATTGTTTTCTCTTTAGGTTTCTGTCAGGATGAATTGGCAGAGCTTGACCCAGGCACTAGTAAGTTCTCAATGTTACCCAATATTCTGTGGTAAGAAAAGGATGTGTGTGTACACTTTTAAGTGAATAACTTAAGGTGTCATTGATAAGCCTTACTTTATTGACTCTCAGGTTTTATTTCACTTTAATTTGTAATTATAGGAAGGACATTCTGTCTTTTCTAGTTATGCTGTCTTCTGATATTATCCAGTGGCCAGGATCTATCTGTTTAATAGAAAGTTGGTTTGCTGAAAATTTCTGTTTAATACCAATCTCCTTGCTTTGTTTGTTCTCCATCCCTCCATGAAACCAACAAAAATAAAAATTGTACTTTGAAGCTAGGCGTGGTGGCTGACGCCTGTAATCCCAGCACTTTGGGAGGCTGAGGTGGGTGGATCAGGAGTTCGAGACCAGCTTGGCCAACATAGTGAAACCCTGTCTCTACCAAAAATACAAAAATCAGCCGGGCGCGGTGGCGGGTGTCTGTAGTCCCAGCTACTCGGGAGGCTGAGGCTGGAGAATTGCTTAAATCCGGGAGGCGGAGGTTGCGGTGAGCCAAGATCGTGCCATTGCACTCCAGCCTGGGTGACAAGAGCAAAACTCTACCTCAAAAAAAAAAAAAAAAAAAAAAAATTTCTTGCACTTATGCACATGGACGACTGTATACTCACAAACACTTCTAAAATATTGATAGTTTTGAAATAATTTCTTTCAAAGAAGCATTTGTTTAGTTTGGAAATTTTAATTGATAACTTTTGTAGTACAGTTTAATTTTCATTTACAGTCTTATGGTTAAGATATGAGAGTTACCATTTCAAGGTCTAATTAAATGATGCTTTTCAGGACTATGTGAGTCTTCATCATAGATAATCATTTGAATTTCCAGTTCTCCCTAAATGTGGTGGCATGTACCATTCTGGGACACATAGTCATAATGGTTAGAAATAGGACGTGGAAGTATCCAGTGTATACAGACCTTATTTTGCTATAATGCGGAAAGGTCAAATGATAATTTAGATTGAGATTCCATGAGATGGTCTAGAGTTATTTTTCTGATTCTAATACTTTGTTACGGCTGGCCCTTTGCCACCAGTCTGCTGTTGAGATAAGTGATAAAGCTTACCTTTCCATCATCGTGAAGCTGATACAAGCTCTGAGGTTGTGGACCTTCTCACATATTCCCCTCTGCCCTCCGTAATAGTATAAATGTCCATGTTTCAACTAATACTTATTAGTTGTTAGGCAAATTAGTTCTCATGATGCTTATCAAACACCAGGGAAATATATTTGTCTTTTTAAAAGTTGTAAATTTCAGAATCAGTTTTGTATTTAAGGTAGTATAGCCCCAGTATACCAGCAGCTATAGGTGAATATACTATGGTTGACCCTTAAACAATGTGGGGGTTATGGATGACAACCCCCTGCACAGTTGAAAGTCCACTTAAAACTTTTGACTCCTCAAAAACTTTATTAATAACTTACTGTTGACTGGAAGCCTGGCTGATAACATAATCAGGAGATTAACACATATTTTGTATGTTATATGTATTATATTCTGTATTGTTACAATAAAGTACAGTAGAGAAGAGAATGTATTAAAAAGTCATAAGGAAGACAAAATATATTTACTCTTCATTAGTAGAAATGAATCATCATAAAGGTCTTCATCCTCACCGCCTTCGTGCTGAGGGATGAGGAAGAGGGTTGGTCTTATTGTCTTGGGTGGCAGAGGTGAAAGGGAAGGCAGGAGAGGTAGGCACACTTGGTGTAACTTTTATTGAAAAAAGTCTGTGTGTAAGTGGACCTGTGTAGTTGAAACCTGTGTTATTCAAGGTCTAGCTGTGTTTTCTATTATTCTCTTATGAGTAGCCTTTGTTTAGGGGGAGGAAAAGATAAATTCAGTTATTTTTCCGGAGTCATGGTCCCTTCTTTTTTTTGAGATGGAGTCTCGCTCTGTCACCCAGGCTGGAGTACAATGGCATGATGTCGGCTCACTGCAACCTCTGACTCCTGGGTTCAAGTGATTCTCCTGCCTCAGCCTCCCGAGTAGCTGGGACTACAGGCGTGCACTACCACGCCTGGCTAATTTTTGTGTTTTTAGTAGAGACGGGGTTTCACCATATTGGTCAGGCTGGTCTTGAACTCCTGACCTTGTGATCTGCCTACCTCGGCCTCCCAAAGTGCTAGGATTACAGGCGTGAACCACCACACCTGGTCATGGTCCTTTCTTAGAAGCACTTTTGAACATTAGGAAGTACATTGAGATGCCCTGTAACCTTTCAGACAGCTACACATAAAACATGCTAAATAGTTGATAACTCAGTTTGTTAAGCACTGAGTGTTCTCTCTGCTCCACACCCAGTTCTCTAGGCTCTAGGGATACACAGATAAGTAAGTATAGCCCTTGTCCTTGTATATTATCAGTGTATTAGGAAATATTTGAAAGGACATTTTATAAACCTCTAGTTTGGCACTTAGTACCCAAACGTATTCTCTTTTTCTGCACCTAGTAGCAATTGCAAATGGCTAATGCCCATTTTCTGAGAAAGGTCCTTGATAGTCTCAGAAAAATTATTGCTGAATTCTTCTTTCTGGGTTGAGTAATACCAGCTCATTAAACATTTCTGCATAAAATTCCTAGCTAGATATGGCAATTTATAGACCTCTCTATTCCACGAGAATGAACAGACATTGAGACATAATTTTATACATCAGTAGAGAATGGGAGTCATCAAAAAAAAAAAAAAAAGACTAAAAAATTGTACTTACTGCCAGGGTGTGATGGCTCGTGCCTGAAATTCCAGCACTTTGGGATGCCAAGGTGGGAGGATCATTTGAACCCAGGATCCAGGATCAGGAGTTTGAGACCAGCCTGGGTAACATAGGGAGCCCCATCTCTACAAAGAAAATTTAAAAATTATCCAGGTGTGGTGGCATGTGCCTGTGGTCCCAGCTACTTGAGAAGGTGAGGTGGGAGGATTGCTTAAGGAGGATGCTGCAGTTGAGCCATGATCACACCACTGCATTCCAGCCTAGGTGACACAGAGCAAGACCCCGTCTCAAAAACAAAAAACAAACCAAAAAATTTGTACTTAGTGTATGTGGGTAATATTCTCAGTAATTCCTATTCTGGGAAGTTAGTGGTATTTTAATCTTTCTTTTTGAAGAAATACATAAGGATCTGATTATTCTAAAAATATTTAGGCCAGGCACGGCTCACACCTGTAATTCCAGCACTTCGAGAGGCTCAGGTGGGCGGATCACCTGAGGTCAGGAGTTTGAGACCAGCCTGACCAATATGGAGAAACCCCGTCTCTACTGAAAATGCAAAATTAGCTGGGCCTAGTGGCACATGTCTGTAGTCCCAGCTACTCAGGAGGCTGAGGCAGGAAAATTGCTTGAACCAGGGAGGTGGAGGTTGCGGTGAGCCGAGATCGTGCCATTGCACTCCAGCCTGGGTAACAACAGCGAGACTCTGTCTCAAAAATAAAATAAAATAAAATAAAATAATAATAATAATAATAATAATTAGACAAAATAAAATTTTATCTCAGTTTGTATCAATTTTGGGGTTCAGATGAGCATGTTCAGCCCTACCAAGTGATAGGAAGCATCAAGACTGAGATGGGCGTGTGTGTTGTGTTAAATTGTCTGTGGTTTTTTGATACTGCATATTCTGGGGATTCTGACTAGGAAGGAATAACATCTCCTATGTTAATTCCATGTGACTTTTGTTTATTTAATTTAATTTTTTTGAGACAGGGTCTCACTCTTTTGCCCAAGCTGCAGTGCAGTGGCATAGTCATGGCTCACTGCAGCCTTGACCTCATGGGCTCAGGTGATCCTCCCACCTCAGTTTCCTAAGTAGCTGTGACTACATGTACACACCACCGTGCCTGGCTGATTTTTGTATTTTTTTTTCTCTTTCGAATATTTTTAATTGAAATGATGAAAAAAGAACAGTGATCATTTTAACCAAACTTTTACTTTACAAATATAAAAATATAATCAAAACTTGTTTCTTTCATACATTCTGTAAACGTAATACCAGAAAAGTTCTCAAAGCCAAACTATAAATGATGCTTGTGTACTATGATGTGAACACAATAACCAAAAATTTAAATTTCCAATTACATGACCTTTCCCTCAACAGCATAATCAATATATCTTCCCAACTTATCTCTGTTTTTTTTTTTTTTTTTTGAGACGGAGTCTCACTCTGTCACCCAGGCTGGAGTGCAGTGGCCGGATCTCGGCTCACTGCAAGCTCCGCCTCCCAGGTTCACGCCATTCTCCTGCCTCAGCCTCCCGAGTAGCAGGGACTACAGGTGCCCGCCACCTTGCCCAGCTAGTTTTTTTGTATTTTTTTTTTTAGTAGAGACGGGGTTTCACCGTGTTAGCCAGGATGGTCTCGATCTCCTGACCTCATGATCCGCCCGTCTCGGCCTCCCAAAGTGCTGGGATTACAGGCTTGAGCCACCACGCCCAGCCTGCTTATCTCTATTTTTATGATATGATCCATCACTAAAATACAAAATACACCTTAGCTGGCTTAATCTAGACTTATCTAGGTGTTAGTAAGTTTTTTCCCCACAAAAACAAGCTTAATAAATATAATACAAGGTAATATTAAATTGTGTTTTATGGCTCAAGTCAAATTACAGTATTAAATTTCTCATCACGTATTTGAATAACAAAGGCAAACTGGTTGAAATGAGTCCAGTTTAACCCAAATAATCAGTGATGTATAACAAGTGGAGTAAGTATGAGAAAATCAAATCTTATGCTACAGAAAGCTGACTTATACTACAGTCAACAACCACTAAGCCTTTTTTGGCAATGAAACATACAAAATTGCAAACTCTAAAGCAGTCTTAGTGATTGGCACATACTGTTCCAAACACTATGAACTAGTAAAAACATTAAGTTTGAGGATGAAAAGCTACCCCAAGCATTTTATCTCAAGTGACTGAGTGAGTACTTTATTTATTTATTTTTTGAGGCAGAGTCTCGCTCTGTCAGCCAGGCTAGAGTGCAGTGGCGTAATCTTGGCTCACTGCAAACTCCACCTCCCGGGTTCACGCCATTCTCCTGTCAGCCTCCCAAAGTAGCTGAGATTATAGGTGCCTGCCACCCCACCCAGCTAATTTTTGTATTTTTTAGTAGAGTTGGGGTTTCACCATCTTGGCCAGGCTGGTCTTGAACTCCTGACCTCATGACTCACCTGCCTCAGCCTCCCAAAGTGCTGGGATTACAGGTGTGAGCCACCTTGCCTGGCCGCAAGTACTTTAAAAATGAAGTCATGGCAGGGTGCGGTGGCTCACGCCTGTAATCCCAGCACTTTGGGAGGCCGAGGCAGGTGGATCACGAGATCAGGAGGTCAAGACCATCCCAGCTAACAGTGAAACCCCGTCTCTACTAAAAATAAAAAATTTTGCCAGGTGTGGTGGCAGGCGCCTGTAGTGCCAGCTACTTCGGAGGCTGAAGCAGGAGACTGGCATGAACCCTAGGAGGTGGAGCTTGCAGTGAGCCAAGATCACGCCACTGCACTCCAGCCTGGGCAACAGAGTGAGACTCTGTCTCCAAAAAAAAAAAAAAAAAAAAAGTAAATAAAATAAAAAAATAAAAATGAAGTTATTAGGCTGGGCACAGTGGTTCACACCTGTAATCCCAGTACTGTGGGAAGCTGAGGTGGGTAGATCATGAGGTCAGGAGATCAAGACCTTCCTGGCTAACACGGTGAAACTCCGTCTCTACTAAAATACAAAAAATAAGCCAGGTGTGGTGGCACGTGCCTGTAGTCCCATCCACTCGGGAGGCTGAGGCAGGAGAATCACTTGAACCTGGGAGGCGGAAGTTGCAGTGAGCCAAGATGGTGCCACTGCACTCCAGCCTGGGTGACAGAGTGAGACTCTGTCTAAAATAAATAAATAAATAAATAAATAAATAAATAAATAAAGTCATTAAAAAGCCGAGAACATAAGAGTCACAATATTTAAGAAAGCGAATTTTAAGCCAATTGCTTGCTGGCCTGCTGAATTTGAAGTAGTTCTCTCTCTCACTTCTGATTAAACATGGAAGAAAACAGACTGGCTAATTTGGTTATACTTTGTCCAAATACAATGTTAACTTAATGGAACCCTTAAATATCCAAAATAATAACGGAATGCTAGTTACAAGACAATAATAAAAAGTTTAAAAGTCTTCCATATGTGCTGTTAACAGTACAAATTCAAGTGCAGAATTATTATGCCATTTTAAGTATTATCTACTTTATAAAAAAAAAATCACAGTGGTCTTAATCACATGGCACAAAAACAAATTTCACTCTTCTCCGAAGGAGTAAGTCCATCCTAAATGTAACTACAAACAATTCTGTAAAACTATTTGTTATTTTTCCCCCTAATCTACTAAACATTTTCCATTGTCATTTAGTAGTTTTACATAGAATATGCACTACACTTGGATTACTCAGGGAAAATAAGATGACATATATTGTAGTTTTACAATGCAAAAGAGAGCTTTCATTTTAGACAAAAGGACAACATAGGAGGCACTAAAATATATGGGTCTATTAATCAAGAGCCCATTTAAAAATGATTCAGCATTTAGTATGTAGATCTGGAATGCACAGTTTCTGGAAGTATAAGAACTTACATATCAAAAGAGCTTAGTGTTAAACTGTGCCCTTACACCCTCTTCTAATACTGTAGACACCCGCCGGATTTGAATTCCCCTAGTTCTATTATTTCCATTAGAAAACCATAAACAGATCATTGGGATCCACCTGTAACTGACCAGAGCAAAAAGTTTTTAACACTTCTTGTTTGTGTGTTATGAATTTTACATTCAAAACCAGATCTCTTACATTCCAAGGTTAGTAACCCAGCCATCCTGAATCAAAGGTTTTTCTCAGCTAGGCCTTAGTGTATGGATGACTGGCTCACATACTTACTGTATATTGGGAAGAAGTGAAGAATTTCTTGGTCAAAGCTTAAGTTACAAAGAACGTGAGTGGCCTCGAATCAGATGACTCTTCAACTCAAACACTCCTTACTGAGAGCACTTTATAAAACAAGCAAAAACTCTACCTCTCTCCACCTTCCCCCAATTGCAATAGTGAACGTCTGAAATGTGGCCGATGTAGCTTTTCACTCAGAAGCAATCATGGAAGGTGAGCTGAATCAATCCATCTTCATCTCCGCTTCCTCCAATCTAAAGATTTTGCTCCCCGATCTAAAGGAATAGCTGAAGGATGCAGCTAATGGATGAGCTCAACAGCAAAATACATTACATGAGAAATATGCTAATATAGGCTAGAGGCGCAGGACTGTTAGGGGCAGGAGGGAAAAGGACAATTCACAGAACTAGTGGCTTTTTCTTTTTTTTTTTTTGGGACGGAGTCTCGCTCTGTTGCCCAGGTTGGAGTGCAGTGGCCGGATCTCGGCTCACTGCAAGCTCCGCCTCCCCGGTTTACGCCATTCTTCTCCCTCAGCCTCCCGAGTAGCTGGGACTACAGACGCCCGCCACCTTGCCCGGCTGGTTTTTTTTTTTTTGCATTTTTTAGTAGAGATGGGGTTTCACCGTGTTAGCCAGGATGGTCTCAATCTCCTTACCTCGTGATCCGCCGGTCTCAGCCTCCCAAAGTGCTGGGATTACAGGCTTGAGCCACCGCGCCCGGCCACTAGTGGCTTTTTCAAAGGAAATTAGGGACATTTTTGGTCATGGAGACTGGTGCTCACCTACCACTAAGGACATGCACAGTTACAGTCACTAACAACCATGTGAGGGTTTGACAGGCCCCAACTAGAAAAACTTGTTTATGAATGTAATTGCTGAGCTATACTTGGCCTGATTTCCTCAAGTATGATATACCTTTGTCATCACCCATTATTCAGGAAATTGCCCTGTGATTGGTACCATCAAAATGTAAGAACTAGTCAAAAGTTCATTTCTGTTAAAAACCTTTTTTTCCCTTAAGTAGCTACATCTGGCAAGATTCTTTTTTACATTAAGCCTGTAGTCAACAAGTCTGTAATAAGGCATACACGTAATACTTTGATCATTAAATAATGACACAACCAGCAAACTCCTTTTCTCTGATATTTTTTATTCCCTCAAATTTGATCTGAATTTATCAGTATTTTAAAAAGTTTTTAAAATTTGGTATTTTCCTCTTAAGCTGACTAGAGACGAAGTTTTACCATGCTGCCCAGGCTGGTCTTGAACTCCTGGGCTCAAATGATCCTCCTGCCTTGGTCTTCCAAAGTGCTGGGATCACCATGCCAAGCCCTGCATGACTTTTGAGGGTATTAGGGATTTCCTTGTGTTGTATCTTTGGAATTTGGAGGCCCAAATATTGCCCCCCATTACCCAGATTCCTGATAGGAAAGCCTGCTCACACTCCCTTATTTTGGAAGAGGAAATACTTCGTTGCTAAATTCCAGTTGTGCATGGCAGTGGTTGTAGGCAGCAGGTTTGGGACAACAGGTGTCATGTGTGGGAACTAGTTGAGGAAAGACTGACTTTGTCCAATTAAATGGCTTGGCTTTTTTTTTTTTTAATACCTTTAATGTGATAAAGCAGATGGGCAGCCATGCTCATAATGTGGGCAGCTGTTCACACTCTGGCTGCCTTCCTATGATTCCTGGGCTTCCTGGAGTCCAATGTTATGGCACAGGTTCAGGCTAAGTTCATTTCTACAAGAAGTGTCCCTGTACCATGTCCATTAGCATAAGCTAGGGACAAGGGCAGTCAAAGGTCAAGAAAAGTTCAAAACAGCATAACCTTTCTGTGCTTCTGTTTCCAAATAACCCCTGTCTGTCCTGCTCCCCCAGTTTTTTCCTCGGCCATCGTGTTTACCGTGTAGTTGTAAAGCTCAAGAGAACAAGGACCGACTTGATACAAGGGAAGTTAGAGAATAGAAGTCATTGTTGCTTAAAACAGGAGAAATAATTGATTTATGTTTGGGGGCCAATTAGGCTATAAAACAGGAACAGTAAAGGGACCTGTGACTTCAGGACAGCTACTTGCTCTGATTTCTGCCCCATAGACAGGGGGCTTCCCAATAAAGGCTGTCAGCTTTCTAGGCTAAATTATTAATTCCTTTCATGCCTCTCAGGGATTGTAAACAGCACATAATACAGGGAAACAGTTGATAGTGTTCAGTTACTGGCCAGATAGAGGGTCAAAGGGTAAATAGTTGGATTAGCAACAGCTGTTCTTCCTCTCCAAACTTTTTGTCTCTTATTATCTATTTCAGGAACACTGTTCCTGAGTTTTTGGGTCACATATAATGACCCAAAATCATTTTTTGGGTCACATTTCTCCTCTTGTAACGTAATACTACAAGTAATTACATTGAGAGTAAACATTGACCAAAATTGAATATACTTATTCTAATTCAGTTTCTAACGTTGAAGATGGAATTTTTTTTTTTTTTTTTTTTGGTTATGTGCTATGTTGTCTGACATTCAAAGGATATAATCCCAAGGAAAGTACCTGCTTGAAGTCAGACATATTAGAAGCTTTTTAGCTGTGTGTGTGTTTTTTTTGTTTTTTTGTTTTTTTACCAGCTGGTTGAGGATCTTGGTATAGCGTGATTAAAAGAAAAAAACATTGTTTTTGTTTAAACTGGTAGTAGAATAATGTATGTTCACTGTGGAAAACACTAAAAGAAAACAGAAGCATCTCTAATCCCACCACCTAGAAATAACCATTGCTTCACGTTTGAGAGTATGTCCTTCACAGGTTGTGTCTGAGCTCATCTTTTACCTAATTAAGAATCTATATATACTATATATGCAATTTTTGTGTCCTGTTTGTTTTCCCCCACTCTGTATTACATTGGGAACATTGTCCCAAGTCGTGAAATGATTTTCACAAATATTTTTAATGGAAGGATATTTCATTAAACAAGTAAATAGCTTTATCATAATTTATTTAACTATCCTGCTATTGTTGAGCATTTAGATTTTCAGTTTTTTCTGCATCATAAATAATGCCACAGAGAACACGTTTGTGTATAAATGTTTGCGTTTAAAAAGAATGCTTTAGTTTTTTTATGAAGCCAAATGTGTTCTCATAATTAAGAGCATAGACTCTGGCTCAAGATTGCTTGGGTTCAACTTGGCTTCACTGTAATCTTGGTTAAATTACTTAAACTCTCTGCCTTCCTTTTCTCATCTATGAAATGAGGACAGTAAAATGTATTTCTATTTTATTGGGTTGCTGTGAGGATTAAGTGAAGTGTAATATATTTAAAGTTCAGAATAGTGCTTGACAAATGGTAAATACTATTAAGAGTATGCTGTTCTAGGCTATATGGTACAATGTTGAAATTCTCAGTCTTTCTGCACTAATGGGCTGTTGAAACTGTGTTTTATTCAACTAAGCTAGCCAGTGTTTCTTAATGACACAACGGTGTTAGCAGGTGTAAGTTACTTCTTCAAGTAAATAGTTCAGATGAGATTGGGCTTGTTCAGAGTGTGTGACCATAGACTCCAGTTAAATAGTTCAGTCACAGGAATAGAAGAGCTCATATGCTGCTGACTATTTGGTCGGGACTTCTTTACCATCTGGGTGACTATTAGGGTGTTTTGGTCCTTTCCCCCAGCCAATAGCAGGTAATTCTCCCAAATGACCATCTGCCAACACATTTAACTTCTCAGGAGACTGAACAAGTTAACCTTCTGCTTATTTAAAACAGATAACTTGAATTATACACTTTCTTTTTAGTCAATAGCAAGGTCTTATAGAAAGCATACTGAATAAAAAGTTTGTACAATTTAAAATCTGGCTATTACCATGGATTCCTGTTTACTCAGACTTTAAAAAATAAAGTATATTCTAATGATCAGGGACCTATATAAATGATATATATATATGTAATGTGTATAATAAATAGTATGTATTAATATACAGTATATGTCACTATATATAATATAGTGTGTATGTATATATATTTTTATGAGTATTTTAAAAGAGACTTGAGAGTTAAGTGCTGGGTGCAGTGGGTCATACCTGTAATCTTAGCACTTTGGGAGGCCGAGGTGGACAGATTATTTTGAGCCTAGGAGTTCGAGACCAGCCTGGGCAACATGATGAAACCCTGACTCTAGGCGTGTACCTATAGTCCCAGTAACTTGGGAGGCTGAGGTGGGAGGATCACCTGAGGCCCTGGAGGCTGCAGTGAACTGAGAGATTGCACCACTGCATTCTAGTCTGGGTGTCGGGAGTGAGACCCTGTCTCAGAAAAAAAGTAAGTTAAATTAATTTTTGGTGTATCTTGCCATGTTGGTAGATGCCCACCACGGAGAGTTCTACGTGTGTTGGTGGAATGAACAGGCAAGATGAAAAAAGCAAGATAAAAAGCAGGCAAGATAAAAAGAAAGCCCGACAGCACGAACTTGCTCTGGCTTTGCATTCAACTCTCATGTGTCTTGGGATCCCAAAGATTTTTTTTGTGTGGATTCTTCTAGCTACAAAAGAGAAATGTATATCTCAGCTAGAGTACCCTAAAATTCCAGTATTCTGTGCCTTGTCCTAATGGATTTATTCCTAGTTGTCAAACTATGTGTCACAATTTTTGGTCTCAAAGTAGTTCATACAAGCCCAGATGTTGTCTACTGAGAGTGAACTTAAGACTGTTACAGATGAAGGAAAAAAAGGAAATTACCATTTACTGGGTATTCCTTATGTACCAGGCACTTTGCATATGTTCAGTAAGTGTGAGAAGGATTATAGCATATAAAATATCTGATTTTAAGTTTGGCTTGGTAATACCTAATTCATTTAACGCAGTTATTGTTCTTTTCTCCCTCCCTACTTTGGGTGCCAACCTGAGACATAGTTCCTGGTTTAATCAGGGAGGCAGACACAAAATATGATGTGACTTTTACCACATAATAGTAAGGATACCTAATATTTACTGTGCACAGAATGTTTCACATGCATTTTTTATTAAGCGTTCATAAGACTTGTTTAAAAAGATACAATCTCCATCTTACAGATGAGAACTATGAGGCCTGAGGAGATTAAATGACTCACCCCAAGGTACCTAGAGACTTCAGAACCCCTGCTTTATTAAATAATTAATTTCTATCCTGTCTCTAGCTCTCTGCATTGTGACAAATCTCAAATGCTAATGGTGGAAGGCTAAGTCAGTGTAATGATTTATAACATATATAATCTTTTGTGTAAAAGAATGAAGACTTTTTTTTGAAGTGTCATCTGGGCCTCTTCTGCATGTATTAGGGTGGTTTTGGACACAAAGTAGAATGATTCATTGTGGAATAGGTTCCTGAGATGTCTTCTGTGGCTCAGATTCAGGATTATTCCACTATTTTTCAAGTAAGTTCTTTCCTGAAGCAACCTAACATAGTTCACAAATCTCCTTTGTTTTCTCCCTTTATGTCCCTTTTTCTCTACAACATTGTTAGTGATTTTGCTATGTTACATTCATAACAGTTCCGAGTGCCTGCTTCCAGAGCTTCAGTTGATTCTGTGGCATTGCTGCTAGATCAAGCCTTCTGAATGTGGCCTTTTGCTGAGGAGTTCCCTTCTGATAAGGATTCTTTTGATCAGGGTAGGGGTGGTATGAGATCCAGAGCTTAGGCTGAACTCTCATCCCCTTGACCTCTGCCCCTATTTGAATTTATACTGACTTGGTAGGAACTCCCTATGGAGCCAGGAGTTTAGCACTTGTTTGCAATTGATGAAAAGATAGTTGCATTCAGAGGCGGTTGTTGGGTCCTTGGATAGTCATGGATGTCTGCCACTATCTCTGGTGGGTGAAGGGATTGCTTGAATATCTAAATCTGGAGATTTTAATGAATGACTAAGAAGAAATGAGAAGAAATTCTGAGGCTAGTTAGGTTCTGCAATTTTTCTTTCCATGGGAGCAGTATTGCAGTAACATTTTCAGATGAGACAAAGACTTTTAATAAACATTTGTTTTATTAAAAAAAAAGGCTGAAAGGGGTTGCTTAAATTCAGTACTTGATAGCAAGGGAGTACATGGGAATTCTTCTCTTCCTTTTTTGATCTCTTGCCAAAGAGAAAACTTTCTGTGTTAGGCAAACGTATCAGTAGTGGGGGGATACCCTAGATTAAAGCCACCCTCTTCAAAGTTGTACATAGTTTTATAAATTAACATTTTTTTCTAAATAGCTCATATATTCTAAACATGCTGAGACTATAACAACTCAGTTCTAAATGAGTCCCTTTCTGGGTACTCTTTGGTCAACCAGGACCACTCTTTGCTTCTTTACCTGAAGTTACTTTGTTTTTGTTTTATTTTGGTCCAGTATTTGTCATAGATACGATCTGAAAGAAAAGATAAGCCTCTCTCTTTGAAGAGAGCTGACAGTCACTGTGAACCAAAATTGAATGTGCTTTGTTGGTAAGCATAAGAAAATCAAAACTGCAGAATAAGATTCAAAGTGAAAATACAGTGTTAAAGATCTTTTTCATTTGTTAGTACAAAATTCCATGTCCTAAGTGTGGTCTGCCCTATAGATGTATTTTGTTGACTTCCAGGATGGTTAAATAAAATCATGTTAGTTGTCAACATTTAAAATGTTCAAGATGTCTGGGCGTGGTGGCTCACGCCTGTAATCCCAGTACTTTGGGAGGCTGAGGTGGGTGGATCACCTGAGGTCAGGAGTTCGAGACCAGCCTGGTCAACATGGTGAAACGCCATCTCTACTAAAAATACAAAATTACCTGGGTGTGGTGGTGCATGCTTGTAATCCCAGCTACTTGGGAGGCTGATAGAGGTAGGAGAATTGCTTGAACCTGGGAGGTGGAGGCCACAGTGAGCCGAGATTGCATCATTGCACTCCAGCCTGGGCGACAAGAGCAAAACTCCATTTCAAAAAAAAAAAACCCAAAAACATGCAAGAGTTTCAAAAAACTTTGGATTTCTGGCTTTCTTGATAAATTGTAATATCTAACATTGAGCCCAGAGTTTTATTTGACATCTGTTTGCTGGAACAGAGGAGTGGCTACCTCCTTATGTGGATTGATTGATTGGACACATGGTCTTGCTTTGTCACCCAGGCTGGAGTGTAGTAGCGCTATCATGGCTCACTGCAGCCTTGACCTCCTGGGCTCAAGCAGTTCTTCCCACCTCAGTCTCCTGAGTAGCTGGGACTATAGGCACGCACTACCGCGGTGGGCTAATTTTTGTGTTTTTTGTAGAGATGGGGTTTCACCATGTTGCTTAGGCTGGTCTCCAGCTCCTGGGCTCAAGCAGTCTGGGCACCTCAGCTTCCCAGAGTGCTGAGATTACAGGTGTGAGCCACTGCACTCAGCCCGCTGCCGCCTTTAAATGAGCATATACTCTCAGGTTTTCACAGAACCTTGGTGGCCTCCTTTACCCATTTATGTTTCTTGCTAGTCTTCTATGTAGGCATTTGAGTTTTCAGCTCCTACATTAAATAATTATAATTTTTAGGGATGATGAGAGGGTAGGAAAATGGGAACTCTTAAAAATGTAATCTAATATCTATCAAAACTGATAATGTGCAGCTTATTTTTGCAGACTTGACAGTTTAAAATTTAAAAATATAAAATTTAAAATTATAGGCCAGGAGAGGTAGCTCACTCCTTTCATCCCAGCACTTTGTGGATCCCTTGAACCCAGGTGTTTGAGACCAGCCTGGGCAACATGGCAAAACCTCATCTCTACAAAATATACAAAAATTAGCTGGGTGTGGTGGCACATGCCTGTAGTCCCAGCTACTTGGGAGGATCACTTGAGCCTGGGAGGTTGAGACTACAGTGAGTTGTGATCACACCACTGCACTCCAGCCTGGGCAACAGAGTGAAACCCTGTCTCCACCCTCCCCCCGACAAAAGAAAATTTAGATTTAACAATTCATATGCCTAGGTATTTATCCTAAATACTTGACAGTATTGAAAAATGTATGTTTACAGATACTTCTTTTAGCATTTATAATAGTAAAAAAATGAGATAACCAGACATGCTGGTGCATGGCTCTCATCCCAGCTACTGGGGATGCTGAGGTAGGAGGATTGCTTGAGCCCAGGAGGCGGAGGCTGCAGTGATCCAAGATGGTACCACTGTACTCCAGCCTGGGCAGCAGAACGAGACTTTGTCTTTAAAAAAAAAAAAAAAAGTTACAATTTAAGTTTAATAGGGGATTCGATAAATGGATTGTGGTTATTCATGCAGTAGGATGCTGTAGACTTAGGAGAAGGCAAATTTATAGTCTGGAGGGTGATACAATGTTAATAGTGGTGTTTTTGGGAAAATGAGGTTACAGGATATCTTTCATTATCTCTGAGTTTTCTGTTTTTAAGAACATTGCATTATTAAGAAAAAAGACATGCATTTAAAAAATTCTCTCTCATTTTAGCTGCCAAATTTCCATGGCTGTTCTGCCAAATTAAGCCACATAGGTTCTGGCTTCCACTTAAAGTACAGATTTTACATTCAGAATTCTCTTGTCTTGAAATTGTTCTAGGGAAGAGACGGGGGAATCAGAGTCCTCAAGTATCAGGAACCATCTTTGAAGCCTAAGAATAAAGTAAAAGCCTTCTACAGCATTTTCAGGGTTCTACTTGCAACCCTGCTTCCATTCACTAGTAAAGCCATCAGAATTTGCCTCCTTTTCAGTGTCAGGCCTGAGGCCTGAGGCTTGAGCCAGCACTATTGACAGTGGAGGGAGCTTCTCATATAAATTGGGCTATCCTGACAGTTGCAGGGATACCTGCTGAAAGTGACCCTAATGAAATGCATGGGTGCATGGTACAGTGGAAAAAACATGAGTGAAAATTCACATCCTGGCCTTCCTGCTTTCCTGCTGAGTAGCATAGGCGACCTGTGAAGCTCAGTTTGTTCATCTTTGAAACAGTAGTCATTCTTGTTAAATGTTGTTTTAAAAAATAAGTGAAATAATATATATGAATTGCCCAGCAGTTAGCTGCTCTAGTCCTGCATGTTTCTCCTTTGTGGAAATACAAGACAAAAGGTTTCTAATTTCTTTTTGTTAATATTTGATGAGCATTTACTGTGTGTTAATGACTTTAAAACATTTATCTCATTTACTCTTCCTGGCAGCTGTGCAAGGTTATTCTCAACTCTTGTTCTCCCCATTTTACAGATGAGGAAACTGACAGTTTAACACTTGGCCAAGGTCACACAGCTGGTAAGTGGCAGAGATGAACCCTGTGTGATCCCAAAGCCCATGTCCTTTTTATCTTTTTAAAATTGAGTTGTGACTTACATGCAATGAAACACACATATCTAAAGTTTGAAGTTTAAGCATTTTTATAAATGTGTGCACCCTAGTAATCCACATTCCATCAAGATACAAAACATTTCCATCCCTTCAGAAAATTCCCTTTTACTTTTCCCAGTCTATCCCACTACTCTACCCCAAAAAGTAGTAACTTCTGGTTTCCATCATGATAGATTAGTTTTGCCTGTTTTCTAAAATGTCACGTGCATACAGTCATACAATATGTGCTCTTTTGTGCTTGTTTTAGCATGATGTTTGAGACTCATCCATGTGTTGCTGGTGTTAGTAGTTCATTTCTTTATATCGTTGAATAGTATTCCTTGACTGTACCATAGTTTATTTACCTGTTGATACCTGGGCTGCTTCTAATTTTTGGTTATTATGAATAAAGCAGCTATAAAGTTTCTTGTATAAGGATTTATGGACCTGTGTTTTTATTTCTCTTAGTCGTACATCTAGGAATTATTGGGTCATGTGGTATATGTTAAACTTTTTATGAAATTTCCAAACATATTTCCAAAATGTTCATACATCTTAGTTCCAGTAGTATATGAGTTTCAGTCACTCTAGCGAGCATTGTATTAGGATTGATGTGGTTTTAACTTGCATTTCTTGATGACTAATAATATTGGTCACGTTTTCATGTACTTATTGATCATTCATGTGTCATCTCTTAAAAGTGTTCAGATCTTTTGGTAAATTCATGTGGTTGGGCGCAGTGGCTCACGCCTGTAATACCAGCACTTTGAGAGGCCAAGGCAGATGGATTGCTTGAGCCCAGGAGTTCGAGACCGGTGTGGGCAAGGCAACATGGCGAAACCCCGTTTCTACTAAAAATACAAAAATTAGCTGGGTGTGGTGGTGCGTGCCTGTAATCCCAGCTACTCGGGAGGCTGCGGCACAAGAGTTGCTTGAAGCTGAAAGGTGGAGGTTACAGTGAGCCAAGATTGCACCACTGCACTGCAGCCTGGGTGACAGAACAGGACTCAGTCTCAAAAAAAAAAAAGAAAAGAAAAATTCATGTGTTTTGTTCAACTGTTGAGTGGTGGGTGTTTGTTTTCTACATATAAGTACATCAGATATGTGTTGTAAATATTTTCTCCTAGTCTATGACTCTTTCTTACTTTTTAACATGTTTTGTGAGGAACAGAACTTTAAAATATTTATGAAGTCCAACTTATTAATTTATGATTAACATTTTCTGTGCCCTCTCTAAATCTTGGCCTAAACTGAGATTGCAGAGATATGCTATGTTTTCTACTAGAAACAGTATGATTTTAGCTTTTACATTTATATCTATAATCTATCTCAAATTTGTTTTTTCTGTATTATGAGGTAGGAATCAAAGTCTTTTTAATATGAATATTCATTTGTTTGGCACCATTTGTTGAAAAGGCTTTCTTCATTGCATTTTATTTTTTTGAGACAGGGCCTCACTCTGCTCCCCAGGCTGGAGTACAGTAGCATGACCATGGCTCACTACAGCCTCCTCTTCCTGGGGCCCAAACAGTCCTCCTGCCTCAGCCTCCCAAGTAGCTGAGACCACAGGTGCGCAACCACCATACCAGGCTAATTTTTAAATTTTTGGGAGAGACGGGGTTTCACTTTGTTGGTCAGGCTGGTCTCGAACACCTGGCCTCAAGTAATCCTTCTGCCTCAGCCTCCCAAAGTGTTGGGATTTTAGGCATGAGCCACTGCCCCTAGCTGTTGAATATTTTGATGCTCTTGCTGAAAAGTAATTGAGAGTCTATTTATAGGCCCTGTATTCCCTTCTATTAATCTTTTTATCTTTTTACCTTTTTACAAATACCATAGTGTCTTGATTACTATAACTTTATAATAGATCTTGAAATCAGACAGAAGTAGTCCTCCAACTCCATTCTTCTTTTTCACAGTTGTTTTGGATATTTGGCTATTGTTTAACAAAAAAACTTGCTGAGATTTTGATTGAATTGCATTGACTCTATCCATCTGGGAAGAGTGATCAACTTAATAATATTGGGTCTCTTTTAAATTTTTCAAAGTTTTATTTTTATTTTATTTTATTTTTGAGACAGAGTCTCGCTCTGTGGCCCAGGCTGGAGTTAGCCAGGATGGTCTCGATCTCCTGACCTCGTGATCCACCCGTTTTGGCCTCCCAAAGTGCTGGGATTACAGGCTTGAGCCACCGCGCCCGGCCAGTTGTATTTTTTTTTTTTTAAGAGACTAGGTCTCACTCTGTTACTGAGGCTGGAGTACAGTGGTGCAATCCGTAGTTCACTGCAGCCTCAAACTGCTGGTCTCAAGCGATCCTCTTGGCCTAGCCTCCAGTGTAGCTGGTACTCACTGCTACACCTGGCCAATTTTCTTAAAAAAAAAAAACTGTATTTTTGTAGAGACAGTGTCTCACTATGTTGTCCAGGCTGGTCTTAAACTTAGGGCCTCAAGCTACCCTTTCACCTCAGCCTCCCAAAGCACTGGGTTTACAGGTGTGAGCCACCATACCCACCCAGTCAATAATATTGAGTCTTGAGTCTTCTTCTTTTTTTTTTTTTTTTCTGAGACAGAGTCTCACTCTGTCCCCAGGCTGGAGTGCAGTGATGTGGTCTTGGCTCACTGCAACCTCTGCCTCCCGGGTTCAAGTGATTCCCCTGCCTCAGCCTCCCGAGTAACTGGGACTACAGGTGTGCACCACAACACCCAGCTAATTTTTGTATTTTTACTAGAGATGGGGTTTCACCATGTTGGTCAGGATGGCGTCGATCTCTTGACCTTGTGATCCGCCCGCCTCGGCCTTCCAAAGTGCTGGGATTACAGGCATGAGTCACCGCACCCAGCCAATGTTGAGTCTTCTAATCCATGAAGTCAGTGTATCTTTCTCCTTATTTAGGTCATCTTTCTTTTTTCTTGTTAATGTTTTAAAAAGTTTAGCATTGAGATCTTATACATCTTTATCCTTAATATTTTGTTTTTTAATGTTATAGTAAATGGTATTATTTTTAAATTTTATTTTCCAATTGTTGCTGGTATATATAAATGCAGTTGATTTTTATGTATTGAGTTTGTATCTTGTGACATTGTTAAATTTGCTAGTTCTAGTAACTTTTAAAAATAAATTTCTTGGGACTTTTTATGTGTACATCTGTGAATAAAGACAGTTTACTTCTTCCTTTTTGATGTTTATGACTTATTTATTTTTCTTATTGCACTGGCTAAGATTTCCAGTACAATGATTGATAGAATGACGTTCTTGCCTTATTCTTAATCTTAGGGGGAAGAAGTTCAATTTCAGTATCAAGTATGATGACACCTCTACTGGACTTTCTTTTATTTTTTAGAGTTGTGGTAAAATATACGTGACATAACATTTACCATCTTAACCCTATTTAAATGTGCTGATCAGTGGCATTAAGTACATTCACACTAGTTGTGCAGCCATCACCGGCATCCATCCACATAACTCTTCTAATATTGCAAAACTGAAGCTCTATACCCATTAACAATAACCACCCATTCTCCCCTGCTCCTGGTAACCACCATTCTACTTTTTGTCTCTGAATTTGTCTACTCTAGGTACCTCATTTAAGTGGAATCATACAGTTTTGTCCTTTTGTAACTGGCTTATTTCCCTTAGCATAATGTGCTTAAAGTTTATCTATGTTGTATAGTGTTAGAATTTCCTTCATTTTTGAGGCTGAATAAGATTCCATTGTATGTATATACCACATTTTGTTGATCCATTCACCTGTTAATGGACACTTGGGTTGCTTTCACCTTTTGGTTATTGTGAATAATGCTGCTATAAACATGAGTATACATGGTTGTCTCTCTTCAAGCCCCTACTTTTAATTCTTTGGGGTTTATACCCGGAAGTGGAATTGCTGGACCCTATGGTAATTCTTTTTTAAAATTTTCAGGAATCACCATACTGTTTTCCATAGCTGCCGCACCACTTTACATTCTCACCAGCAGTGCTCTACGGTTCCAATTTCTTCACATCCTCGCCAACATTTATTTACTGTATTTTTGATAGTAACTCTCCTAATGGTTGTGAGACAATATCTCATTGTGGCTTTGATTTGCATTTCTCTAATGATTAGTGATACTGAGCATCTTTTCATGTGCTTATTGACCTTTTGTGTGTCTTCTTTGGAGAAATGTTTGTTGAGGTCTTTTGCCTATTTAATTGGATTCTTTATGGGTTTTTGTTTTAGTTGTACGGGTTCTTTCTATATTCTATATATTAATCCCTTAACAGATACATGATTTGCAAATATTTTCATCCATTCTGCAGGTTGCTTTTTCATTCCGTTGTATCCTTTGATGCATAGAAGTTTTACATTTTCATGTTATCGAGTAATTTTTTCTTTTGTTGCCTGTGCTTTTTGTGTCATATCCAATAAACCATTGCCAAATCCAGTGTCATGAAGCTATCTCCTGGTTTTTTTTTTTTTCCCAAGTTTTATAGTTTTAGGGCTTATGTTTAAATCTTTGATCCATTTTGAAGTTAATTTTTGTGTATTATGTAAAGGTAAAGGCCAGCTTCATTTTTTCTCATGTGGATATTATTTTATCAGTACCATGTGACTATTCTTTCTGCATTGAGTGGTCTTGTAACCTTGACAAAAATTGTTTGACCATATAAGGGTTTAGTGCTGGGCTCCATATTTTATTCCATTGGTCTATGTCTGTCATGTTAATAACAGACTTTTGATTACTGTGACTTTGTAGTAAATTTTGAAATCAGGAAGCTATAGGGTTTTTGTAGATGCCTTTTATTAGCTTGAGAAAATGCTGTTCCTAGTTTGCTAAGAGTTTTTTTTTTTTTTTTTTTTTTTTTATCACCAGTGGTGTTATTTTCAGATTAATAATTACTAATCTGTAAATAAGTTACATTTTTTTTTTTTTTTTTTTTTTTGAGATGGAGTCTCGCTCTGTCACCCAGGCTGGAGTGCAGTGACCAGATCTCAGCTCACTGCAAGCTCCGCCTCCCGGGTTCACGCCATTCTCCTGCCTCAACCTCTCGAGTAGCTGGGACTACAGGCGCCCGCCACCACGCCCGGCTGATTTTTTTGTATTTTTAGTAGAGACAGGGTTTCACCATGTTAGCCAGGATGGTCTCGATCTCCTGACCTCATGATCCGCCCATCTCGGCCTTCCAAAGTGCTGGGATTACAGGCTTGAGCCACCGTGCCCGGCCAGTAAGTTGCATTTTAATACTAATTCTGCATCTAGATTGTTTAGACTTAATATGGTGAATTACACTGATTGAATTTTGAAACTCAAGCTAGCCTTTTAATCCTGAAATAGACCTCATGTGGTCAGTGATGTATTATAATTTTTAAATGTTGCTGAATTCAACTTGGTAATATTTTGTTAATGGAGTTTTGTGATTATGTGTGGAAGAGCCAAAACCTGTGTTTTAATCTTGGTGCCATACTGCCTCCAAAAGACTTTTGTTTTTTGAGACAGGGTCTTGTTCTGTCGCCCAGGCTGGAGTGCAGTAGCGTGATCTTGGCTCACTGCATCCTTCGCCTCCCAGGTTCAGGCGATTTCTGTGCCTTAGCCTCCTGAGTAGCTGGGACTACAGGTGCGTGCCACCTACCCGGCTAATTTTTATATTTTTGTGGAGAAGGGGTTTTACCTTGTTGACCAGGCTGGTCTCCAATCCTGGCCTCAAGTGGTCCACCTGCCTCAGTCTCCCAAAGTGCTGGGATTACAGGTGTGAGCCATTATACCCGGCCTCCAGAAGACTTTTCTTTTTCCTTAATTTGTCATTTTGGGCATATTCCCTTTTTTTTGTTGAATCTGCATTAGTTTAATTTTTTGTGTAGTCATAAACCAACTAATAGGCTTTCTAGATAGGTGTTAAGAGCTCTCTCCTCCTCCTTCAGTTTTTAAGTCTCCATCTAGTGGTCTGTTCTGGAAGCACAGAGGTGATAACCTGTGTTAATGTATTGGTGGGTATGCCAGTTTAGTCCGTTAGGTGGCAACAGGCCCTAACCGAAGAGGGAAGAGCACTCAGACTGAAAAATAGAAAACCCATGCTTGCAAAACTCAGAACAAGATTTTCTGGTACAGCTAGGCTTCAAAATCTTCTTGGAGAAGGAAGTTGTACCTTTAGGTCATTCTAAGAGCATGTACGAAACTCTAAAAATACATGGGGCCTATAGTCCCAGCTCCTCAGGAGGCTGAGGCAAGAGGGTTGCTTGAGCTGCAGAGTTCAAGAGCAGCCTGGGCAGCATAGTGAGACTCTGTATCTCTTAACAATAAACTCACATGGGAATTCATTTTCCTGTCTCGCTTCCCTTGCCTCTCAAGCTTCAAAATCTTGACTTATTCAGTGGGTATCCAAGTGGTCACTTTTCTTTGACTATTGGTGGTAGGAGGTAATAGGGACAGAGGGTTAAAGTAATAGAGTAGACCCTCAATGCAAGGGGATCTGAGTTTGGGGATGGGGTGAGAAGGATGTGCCTGAAACCTACTTTATTAATGATAAAAAGAAGAAATCTACTTGCAGAGAGGTTTCAGGGAAAGGCATTAATGGCTTCTAGCTGTTTTTGGTTCTGATACTCCATTCCTTGGGCATGGAGAAAGGAGTGTTTACAAATGTTGTCTAAGATGTGGGCTTTTTTTTTTTTTTTTTAAATAAAAATGGAAATAGGAGAACAGATTTTCTTTGGCAAGGAATTGTTTAAGGCAGTGGTGAAGGAAGAAGATCAGTTAAAGGGGTGTGAGATTCCGTGAAGTGGTGGATAGAATTTATAGGGCTGTGAAAATTAAGATAATGTTTGGGAAAGAACACTAGGGTGTAAACAGTGTGACCTGGCAGGCTAGAATAGATTGCTTGCTTATGGCAAAGATGCCAGCTTTTTTTTTTTTTTTTAAACCTTAGCTGACTTAGGCATGTAAAAATCTATTTAACTTGTATGTTCCTGCTTTCCGGTTCATAATAATTCATAATTCATTGGCAATGGACTATTATGTACAAATAGGTTTGGAGTAAGGATGATAGATGTGCTTTAACAATTGGTTATGGTTCATATTTGAAACATGACATATGCATGTCAAGATTTAATTACTGGACAATTTCAAAATAAGGATACTGTCAATGTAATACCTATCATTATGTACCACATGTATCAAACTAACTTGAAAATGATGATGCCAAATGAACTGTAATTGAAGAGTAAAGCAAAAATAGCAGCAATTGAAAACTACCACTAATTTCCTCAACAGTGATAATGGAGTTCTTCTAAGAACTGTAAGATTTCCAGCTGATCTTATGTGTGTATTTAGGGAAAGATCTTTGCAACTTTTCCACCCATTTTTGGCAACTAGGCTTAGTAGAATACTAGAGTCTCAGTTTATAAACATTGAATTGTATTAATAGTCACTTAACAAGTTACTTGTAGCTTTTAATCATAGGCAGAAATAAACTGAACACCAGTCACTCATAAGATGGATGAACGTTGGATTAATTCACCAGGAAGATCCTTTATACCTTGAGAATCATGGGGCTAAGAGGTTGGGAAGGAGGAAGACAAGGTAGAAAAATAGGCTCAGGCTGAGGCTCATTGCAGTGGACCTTTAATGCTAAATATGAAGTAGAAAGGGGGTGTTTTTTCTGTGATTTAAAGCAAAACCTCAACATTGTATGTGTGTGTATGTCATTGTGTATTCACAGGTGTTTATAATAGCTCTGATACACTTGGTGGGATTACTACATGTGATCAGTCCTGTTGACAGAATTATTATTTGTGACTTTTAATACCAAATGATTTTTTTAGGAGTTGTTTTTCTGTTACACAGAATGGAGAAGTTCTGTGTAATTGAGAAGGAAATAAAGTCCTTCATGTAATGATTTTGTGCGGAGACTTTTGTTGACTTGTTTCGTGTCTGATCATTTGGCCCCTCAGTTGTCCAGCATAACTAAGATGCAGTAAAAAACCAGGCCCTAAACATCATTTTCCATATTCATCAACATAATGTTAATTATTGGATTGAATGATTCTCTTTTCTCTGGAGTAGTTTAATGGCAAGGAACAGAAAACACTCTCAAGCTAGTTTAAAATAGGGACGTTGTTAGAAAGTACTGGGGTTTCTTTTTTTGTTTTTTTTTTCGAGGTGGAATCTCACTTTGTTGCTCAGGCTGGAGTGCAGTGGCATGATCTTGGCTCACTGCAACCTCTGCTTCCTGGGTTCAGGCGAGGTTCAAGTGATTTTCCTGCCTCAGCCTCCTGAGTAGCTGGGATTATAGGCGCCTGCCACCCTGCCCAGCTGATGTTTTTGTATTTTTAGTAGAGACAGGCTTTTGCCATGTTGGTCAGGCTGGTCTCGAACTCCTGACCTCAAGTGATCTGCCCGCCTCGGCCTCTCAAAGTGCTGGGATTACAGGTGTGAGCCAACCCACTCGGTGCAAAAGTACTGGTTTTCTCTTGGGGCTCTGTGGCAGAGCATGCAATTGAATTTCATGAAGAACCAAGACCAGGATTTCTTTTCCATCTCCCTGTGGCTATGTGGAGTCTCATTTCTGCTTTTTCTGGTGCCTCTGGTTGATAACTTCTCCTTTACACTGATATTCCTTGCTTCTGTATCCATGATGGAAAATGGCTGCTCCTCCCCTCCCCTGGCGTGTCACATAGCCTTCTAGCACCCGGGCTTGACACAGACTAACTAAAGTATTTGTGTTCAAATTGTAAACACTTAGGAAAGAATATAAGCCCAGATTGGATCAGGTGTCCATTTATTCTTTCAGGGGCTGTGGTAAATTGACTATTCAGTAGAAGCTGTAGAAGCATTCTAAGGAGAATATAAATAGAACAGAAAAATTATCTGACATGATTGCTTTAGTCAGGAAACATGCAGGATGGAGATTATGGAAACTGACTATGGAATCTGGTATTTGAGCCAGGACAATGAGCAGGCAGGGAAAACTCAGGGGCATAGATTAATGGCTTAATTAGGAATTATTTGCTAGGCCTGAGATGTGAGAGGATGGGGATCTGATAAAGGCAGTGAGAATCCAGGTATTAATTGATGCTTAACATTTGGCAAGTAGAAGAGAGATATTCAGGTCACGCAGTTACTGACTGTGGGTATAAGCATTAAGACCCAGAGTTCTTGGTCTTGGAATGCTAATGACCAGATGAACTGAGAGTTAAGACCTGGGCCAGTGGGAAAGGGACCCATGATAGACATCAAGGCATGCTGATGGGCTTAATCATAGTGACCAAGGCCAGCTGTAACACTCAGTGTACTACTTTGCCTGGGACCTATTTGAGTGCCTAACTGGTGACAAAGTCTGAGATTGTGTACTTTTGCCCTAGTCATGATTGGCCCTGGGGCTTGTCTAGCTTATGTATACGCATGGAAGGCACTAAAGACTCCAGTGGTTATGGCTTTTGGGAAGAGAGAACTGAAAATAACTCTTTACTATTTACAGTTTTGGGCTGTTGCTTTCTGGAACTGAAAATGTTCCCATAATCCAAGGATGAGTTTATACCTCTACCTCCCTCTAGAAGTTTTCCCTCCTAAGTGAAATTTTGAGATTAAGTTATATTTAAGCAGTTTGGGTGCCGAAGACGTATCTGGCATGAGTGAATGAGGAAGTCAACAAATTCCCTTTGTTGTTTCAAAAACAACAAAGGCTTAAAACAAATTGAGAAACATTTATTCATGAAAACCACCGAACTTGGGATAAGAACAGCATGAGTTTTGTTGTGTTGCCTGGGCCTGTTCCTATTTCTCCCAGCCCTGACAGTGCAGTAGTTCAGCCAGGGTGGGGCAGGCCATGAAAACCAGTAGCTTTACAACTGCTGCAGGAGGTAGCTTTCTTGATTTGGAGTGTTGTCAGTTAAATGTGATGATCTTGGTGGCAAGTGAAACAGAGAGGGCCAGCAAATCTGCTACTCTGAGGTTACAGTTCTGTTTAGAATAAACAGTGGGCCAGCAGACTAGCCAGGGCTTTAACAAGAAGGTCTGGTAGGTGAGAGTTTCAAGGGGCTTGATAAGTTCTCCAAATATCCTGGGTTGATTGGAGTGTTTATGCACATCAGAAACCCATGTGAGCCCAAACCACCACACATCCCTGACCAATGCAAAGATGTGTGGGAAAGCCCAGCAAAAAGTAAAAACTGGAACAGACGTGAAGGCCTGAAGTGTGAGTGTGCTTCCCTTACCCTGACCATAGTTGCATCAGCAGGTAGTGAAAGAGCTCAAGGTGGTTCATTACCATCTCTGACCAATCTTTAATGGAATAGGAAGCTGTACAGTTAGAGGGGTATCTCCTGCGAGTCAGGCTTCAAAATAAAAAGGTGGGGGGGGAAAACCTGAGCCATCAGGAACTACACATTGCAGTGGAGACAGACTTCATGGTTTAGTGCAGGAAAGTTAGTAAACAAAAAAAACAACTCATCACCACCATCAACCTTAGTGGGGGAATGTTCAGTATCACAACAAAAATTAAAAGATATGCAGAGAAACAAAGTTTGACCCATACTCAGGAAAAAAAAAAAAAAAAAAGTAGAAACTCTCTGAGTGATCCTAAATGTTGGATCTAGCACACGTAAAACTTCAGTGCAACTGTTATAGATATTCCAAAGAAATAAAGGGAACAACTTTTAAAGAATTGAAAGAGGAAGTATGATGATAGTGATGTAGTACATAGAGAATTTCAATAGAGAAATTATAAGAAAGAATAGAAATGGAAGTACTAGACTGGAGTTGAAAAGTATAACTAAATGAAAAATTAAGTAGGGACTCGACAGCCAGTTTGAGGTGATGAAAGAATTGGTGAACTTGTAGATAGATCAATTAAAAATATTCAATATGGAGAACAGAGAAAAAAGATTGAGGAAAAAGGAACAGAACCTCTGAGATCTGTGGGACATCAAGTGTGTATGTAATGAGACTCATGGGAGGAAAGGAATAAGAGAAAGGGGCAGGGAAATATTAGAAGAAATAATGGCAAAAACTTTCTGCATCTGATGATAAACATTAATCTACAGATTTAAGAAGCCTAATAAACGCCAAGTATGATAAACACATGTCAGAGTCAAAATGTTGAAAGATGAGGACAAGGAGAAAATCTTGAAAGCGATGAGAAAAAAATGATTAATTATGGTTAAGGAAAAACAATAGGCTTTGTGGCTGACTTCTCATCAAAAGCAATGGATGCCTGAAGGCAGTGGGATGACATTCTAAGTGTGGAAAGAAAACAAAATTGTTGGGCAGGCATGGTGGCTTATGCCTGTAATCCCAGCACTTTGGGAGGCTGAGGTGAGTGGATCACGAGGTCAGGAGATCAAGACCATCCTGGACAACATGGTGAAACCCTGTCCCTACTAAAAATACAAAAATTAGCTGGCGTGGTGGCGCGTGTCCGTAATCCCAGCTACTCATGTCAGGAGAGGCTGAGGCAGGAGAATCGCTTGAACCAGGGAGTCAGAGGTTGCAGTGAGCCAAGATCAGGCCACTGCATTCCAGCCTGGTGACCAGGCGAGACTGTGTCTCAAAAAAAACAAAAGCAAAAACAATTTAAGAATTCTATATCCAGCAAAACTGTTCTTCAGAAATGAAGACAAAATAAAGACTTCCACATTAAAAAGACAGAATTTATTGTGAGTGGACCTGCCTTAAAATACTAAAGGAAATTCTTCAAGCTGAAAGGGAGTGATACGAGATGGTAACTCAAATCCATAAGAAGAAATGATGAACAGTGGAAATAGTAAATATGTCTATATGTTTTTTCTTCTCTTAATTTTTTAAAAAGACAAGATTATATAGAGCAAGGATTATACCATTTTATTACTCAGTTATAACATATATGGCAATAATAGAAAGGAGGGGATGGGTAGGAGATATGTTGGATCAAGTTTCTGTATTTCCTGGAACTAAATTAGACTGTCATAAGTAAAGATGCATGTTGTGAAGCCTAGAGCAACCACTAAGTAAACAACAAAATATGTGTAGTTAAAAAAAAAATCAGGCTGGGCGTGGTGGCTTAAGCCTGTAATCCTAGCACTTTGGGAGGCCGAGGCAGGTGGATCACCTGAGGTCAGGAGTTCGAGACCAGCCTGGCCAACATGGTGAAACCTTGTCTCTACTGAAAATACAAAAATTAGCCAGGCGTGGTCTCGGGCGCCTGTAATCCCAGCTACTTGGGAGGCTGAGGCAGGAGAATCACTTGAACTTGGGAGGCAGAGGTTGCAGTGAGCTGAGATCATGCCATTGCACTCCAGTCTGGGCAACAGAGTGAGACTCCCTCTCAAAAAAAAAAAAAAAAAAAAATCAATGGGGATTGGAATGGTGTACCCTAAAACATACTTCACACAAAAGATGATACAGTAAAAGCAGAGGTTAAGAAAAAGACAAAAATAGCAAAATGGCATATGTAAATCCAGCCATATCAACAGTTATATTAAATGTGAATGTACCATCTATTCAAAAGGTGGAGATGGTTAGCCTGAATAAAAAGGCAAAACACAGCTCTATGCTGTCAGTTCAATAATGAACATACCTTAGATTTAAAGACACAAATAGGTTGAAAGTAAAAGCGAGATCATGCAAATAGGAGAGCTGGAGTAACTGTATTAATGTCAGACAGTTTAAGCAAGAAATATTACTAGAGACAGGGACATACTGTAATGACAAAAAGGGTAATACGTGAGAAAAAGATAATTATAAAAATATAACAAGAGACCACCAAAATACATGAAGCAAAAACTGACAGAAGTTAAAGGAGAAATAGACTATGTAACAGTAGTAACTGTAGATTTTAATTTCCAACTTTCAGTAATAGAACAATTAGCAATAATTGATAGGAAATTAGCAAGAATATAAAAGACTTCATCAGCACTATCAGTGAACTTGACAGAACTCATTTATCGAGCACTTTATGCAAAATACACAAAGGTTAAATTAGAGATTCATAACAGAAATCTGGTGTCTCCAAATATTTTAAATTAAACAACATACATATAAATAGTAGAGCAAAGAAGAAATTCCAAGGCAAATTTTAACTTTCAACTAGGCCAGGCACAGTGGCTCATGCCTATAATCCCAGCACTTTGGGAGGTCAAGGTGGGTGGATCACTTGAACCCAGGAGTTCGAGACCAGCCTGGGCAACGTGGCGAAACCCTATCTCCAAAAACATACCAAAAATTCGCCAGGTGTGGTGGCATGCGCTTGTGGTCCCAGCTACTCAGGAGGTTGGGGTGGGTGGATCTCCTGAGCCTGGGAGGTCGAGTCTGCAGTGAGCCTTAATTGCGCCACTGTACTCAGCCTAGGTAATAGAGTGAGACCCTGTCTTCCCACCCTACACACATTTTTTTTTTAACTAAATGAAAATGCAACATATCAAAATTTATGAAATGTAGCTGAAGCTATGCTTAGAGGAAGATTTACAGCTTTCATAATGCCTGGATATTTGAAAAGGAAAGGCTTAAAGCACTAACGTAAGCATCCATTGTAAGAAACTAGATAAAAAGCAAACTAATCCGAAGTAGCTGGATGCAGAGGTTGTGTTTCTTGGGAGGCTGAGGTGGGAGGATTGCTTGAGCCCAGTAGTTTGAGGCTGCAGTGAGCTATGATTGCATCACTGTATTCCAGCCTGGACAACAGAGTGAGACCCTGTCTCTGAAAAACAACAGCAACAAACATCTGAAGCAAGTATAAGGAAGGAAACAATAAAGATTAGAATGGAAAACAGCAAAATGGAAAGCAGAAAGCCAGTTGAGAAAAATCAGTGGAACTAAAGTTGGTCCACTGAAAAGATCAACAAATTTGATAAACCCCTACCAAGACTAAGAAAATAAAGACAACACAAATTACCAAAGTCAGGAGTGAAAGGACATTATTACCCTACAGAAATGGAAAGGATTATAAGGGATTTGCCATGAACAACTTTGTCTCACCAAATTAGACAACTTAGATGAAGTGGACAAATTCTTAGAAAAATACAGATCATCAAAACGGACTCCAGAGGAAATAGAAAATGAGACCTTATAACAGTTAAAATGAATTAGTAATTAAAAATCTTCCTATGCAGAGAAGCCTAGGCCCAGATGTCTCCACTGGTGGATTCTATCAGACACTTAAAGAAGCAGGCTAGGTGCAGTGGCTTACTTGATGATGTACACCTTTAGTCCCAGCTACTTGGGAGGCTGAAGTGGCATGAGCCCAGGAGTTCAAGGATAGACTGAGCAAGACCCCCATCTTTAAAAAAAAAAAAAAAAAAAAAGGAAGCAATAATACGAATCCTCAACAAACTCCTTTAGAAAACAGAAGAGGAGGAAACACTTGACAACTCATTCTATGAGCACAGTATTATCCTGGTAACCCAACAAGGATACCACAAGAAACTTGCAGACTAGTAGTCTTTTATGAACACAGGTGTAAACATCTTTTAACAAAATATTAGCAAACCACATTCAGCAATATAGAATAATGTATTATATACCATGACCAAATGGGATTTAATTCAGGAATACAGGCTTGTATTAACACAAAAATTAATACAGTATACCAAGTGTAGACAAACATTCCATTAAAAGGTACGATGGGCTGGGCACAGTGGCTCACGCTGGTAATACCAGCACTTTGGGAGGCTGAGGTGGGAGGATTGCTTGAGGCCAGGAGTTCAGGACCAGCCTGGGTAACATATTGAGATCTTGTTACAAGAGAAGAAAAAAACAAAACCCTGGACATGGTGGCATGTGCCTTTAGTCCTAGCTACTTAGGAGGTCGAGGTGGGGTGATCACTTAGGCCAGGAGTTTAAGAATGCAGTACGCTATGATTGTGCCACTACACTCCAGCCGGGGTGACAGAGCAAGATCCTGTCTCAAAACAAACAAACAAACAAACGTGTGGCCATGTGTGGTGGCTTACGCCTGTAATCTCAGCACTTTGGGAGGCTGAGGTGGGTGGATCAGTTGAGGTCAGGAATTCGAGACCAGCTTGACCAACATGGTGAAACGCTGTTTCTACTAAAAATACAAAAATTAGCTGGGTGTGGTTATGTTGGCCTGTAATTTCAGCTACTCAGGAGGCTGAGGCAGGAGAATCACTTGAGCCCAAGAGGCGGAGGTTGCAGTGAACTGAGATTATACCACTGCACTCCAGCCTGGGTGACAGAGTGAGACACCGTCTCAGGAAAAAAAATAAAAAATAAAAAAATTGCCGGGCGCGGTGGCTCAAGCCTGTAATCCCAGCACTTTGGGAGGCCGAGAAGGGCGGATCACGAGGTCAGGAGATCGAGACCATCCTGGCTAACACGGTGAAACCCTGTCTCTACTAAAAACTACAAAAACACTAGCCGGGCGAGGTGGCGGCGCCTGTAGTCCCAGCTACCCGGGAGGCTGAGGCAGGAGAATGGCGTGAACCCGGGAGGCGGAGCTTGTAGTGAGCTGAGATCTGGCCACAGCACTCCAGCCTGGGTGACAGAGCGAGACTCTGTCTCAAAAAAAAAAAAAAAAATTGCCTATTCCTACAAAAGGCAAAATTGTTTTGCATTGCTCTAAAGGGATGCCTGAGACTGGGTAATTTATGAAGAGGTGTATTTGACTTTTGGTTCTGCAGACTGTCCAAGGTATGGCACCAACATCTGGTTGGCTTCTGATGAGGCCGCAGGAAGCTTTTACTCATGGCAGAAGGTGAGGGGGGAAAAGGCACATCACATGGCAAAAGAAAGAGCAAGAGAGGAGGAGGTGCCAGTCCCTGTAAACAACCAGCTGTTGTGTGAACTAATAAAACAAGGACTCACTCATTACTGAGGGGAGGGCACCAAGCCATTTATGAGGGATCCACCCTCATGACCCAACTACCTCCCATTAGGCCACCTGTGACGTTGAGGGTCACATTTCAACATGAGATTTGGAGGGAACAGACATCCAAACTGTATCAGTGATAATTGCTCTAAGGATAGGCACTGGAACTGATTTGAGAATTCAGTCATAAATCCTTACGTATCACGTGGTCCTTTGATTTTTGACCAAGATGCCAAGGCAATACAGTGGAGGAAATCACAGTTTTTTTCCAGAAATGATGCTGAGAAAAGTGGATATCTATATGCCAAAAATTTATCTCAAACCCTTTTTTACACTAGACACAAAAATTAACTCAGAGTGCACCATACACGTAAATCTAAGAGCTAAAACTACCAAATGTATCAAGCATATCTTTGTGCCTTGGGTTAGGCAAAGACTTCTTAGATGTGACACCAGTGGCACAAGCCATAAAAGAAAAAAAATTGATGAATTGGCTTCATTAAAATGTAAAACTTTTGCTTTCAAAATACATTATTAAGAAAATGAGAAAACTTCAGATTGTGGGAAAATATTTGCAAATTATTGGGAGGCCGAGATGGGTGGATTGCTTGAGGCCAGGAGTTCAAAACCAACCTGGCCAACATAGTGAAACCCTGTCTCTACTAAAAATGCAAAAAATTAGCCGGCTGTGGTGGCAGGCACCTGTAATCCCAGGTACTCGGGAGGCTGAGACAGGAGAATCAAGTGAACCCAGGAAGCAGAGGTTGCAGTGAGCTGAGATCGTGCCACTGCTTTGCAGCCTGGGCAACAAGAGCGAAACTCAGACTTAAAAAAAAAAAGAAAAAAATCTGATAAAGGAGTTGTATCTAAAATATGTAAAGAACTCTTACAACTCTATAAGAAGACAACTTAATTTTTAGAAATTAACGAAAAATATCATGATTCCTCTTATGTGAGATTCCTAGACTAGGCAAAATTCATTGAGACAAAAGTAAAACAGTAGTTGGTAGGGAAGTGAAGAATAAGTAGTTATTGTTTAATGGGTACAGAGTTCTTGTTTAGGATTATGAAAATGTTCTGGAAATGGATGGTGATGATGGTTGCACAACATTGTGAATTTAATGCCTTTGAGTTATATACTTAAGTGATTAAAATGGTAAATTTTATATATACTGTACTACAACAAAAATAAATTTAAAAATTTGAAAACATGGGTAAGAGAACATTTCATCACATGCAAAGGTGCTCTAAATTAGTCATTAGGGAGATGCAAATTAAAATTGGAGTGTCCACTGTACACCCTCAGGAATAGCTATAATCAAAAAGACTGTCAAAGTATTCTAGAAAGTGTTAGAATGTATAGAAACTAGAAATCTTGCCTGTTACAATGGTAATGTAAATCAATTGGAAATCAGTTTGGCAGTTCATTAAAAAGTTAAACTTACCATATGATCCAGCAATTCCACTCCTGGATATCCAAGAGAATTAAAAACATATGTCCATTCAAGGACTATGTAGGCCAGGTGCGGTGGCTCATGCCTGTAATCTTAGCACTTTGGGGGGCCAAGATGGGTGGGTCACCTGAGGTCAGGAGTTCGAGACCAGCCTGGCCAACATGGAGAAGCCCCTTCTTTACTAAAAATACAAAAATTAGCTGGGTGCAGTGTGTGCCTGTAATTCTAGCTACTCAGGAGGCTGACACAGGAGAATCGCTTGAGCCTGGGAGGTGGAGGTTACAGTGAGCTGAGATTGCACCATTGCATTCCAGCCTGAGCTATAGAGGGAGATCTTGTCTCAGAAAAAAAAAAAAAAAAAAAAAAGACCATGTAAATGTTTATTGATAGCATTATTATAAATGTTCATAATAGCATTAATAATAGCCAAAACCTGGAAAAAATTCAAATGTCCACCAACTGGTGAATGGATAAACAAAATGTGGAATACCTATATAACACAATGCTATTCAACAATAAAAAGGAATGAATTACCAATACGTGCTACAACATGGATAAACCTAAACCTCATAATAAATGAAAAAAGCCAAACTCCACTGGGCGCGGTGGCTCACGTCTGTAATCCCAGCACTTTGGGAGGCTGAGGCAGGTGGATCACTTGAGGTCAGCAGTTCAAGACCAGCCTTGCCAACATGGTGAAACTCCATCTTTACAAAAAAAAAAAAAAAAGGGCAAAAATTAGCCGGGCACGGTGGTGCGTGCCTGTAGTCCCAGCTACTCTGGAGGCTGAGGTGGGAGAATCGCTTGAACCTGGGAGGTGGAGGTTGCAGTGAGCCAAGATTGCACCACTGCACTCCAGCCTGGGCGACAGAGCAAGACCCCATCTCAAAAAAAAAAAAGCCAAACTTAAACGAGTACATGTTATATGATTTCTTCTGTATAAAATGTCCAGAGGCTGGGCACAGTGACTCACGCCTGTAATCCTAGCACTTTGGGAGGCTAGGATGGGCAGATTACTTGAGGCCAGGTGTTTGAGACCAGCTGGGCCAACATGGCAAAACCCCATCTCTACTAAAAAAAAAAAAAGGTGGATGTGGTGGTGTCTGCCTGTAATCGAAGCTACTCAGGTGACTGAGGCATGAGAATCGCTTGAACCCGGGAGGTAGAGGTTGCAGTGAGCTGAGATCATGCCACTGCACTCCAGTCTGGGCGAAGACTATAAGAAGAGCAAGACTTGTCTCAAAAACCAAAACAAAATGTCCAGAGAAATCATATGTATAGAGACAGAAAGCAGATCAATGGTTGTCTGGGGGCTAAGTTGGAGTGGAAACAGGAACAAAGGGAGTTTTGGGGATGATGCAAATGTTCGAAATTAGATTTTGGTGATGCTTGCACAAGTCTATAAATGAATGAATAAAAGTCATTGAATTATACGCTTACAGCAGGTGAATTTAATTGCATGTGAATTATACCTAAACAAAGCCGTTTAAAGAAATACTTAAGATTGACTAGAAGCAGGAAAAGGAAGGGACGTCTTGATAAAATGATTTAAGTTCATTGATCAGTTGGGGCCCCACTGATTATTTGCTGTGTCATTGTTCTTCACCTTGGAAGCTCATACTCCCAAAGCCTTACCTGTGTCCTACTCCACTACAGAGTATACTAGAAAGCAACTTCTTGTTTGGGAGGTGACTCAACTGTTTGGATTGTGATACTGATGGACCTAGAGTGAATGCTACTTCCCATCCAGTCTGATGACACTTAAATGCAGAAAAGTCCTTCTTTTAACCCCGGGTTATGGGTTAACTTTATCCAGACATCTTGCACACATATACTGCTGGTTGACAAGTAGGCAGTAGTTTGGGTAGTGAGAGGATCTTATCTCTACTACTTGTCTGTACCTGTGGAGCAGCACCATCAGAGACTAGGATATTTTGGGCTATACCTTGTGCTGTTTGCAGAGCACTTTTCACATCTGAAATGGAGGGGGTATATTTAGTCATCCTTTTACAGAGAAGTAAGACTTACAGGGTGACTAGCTTGACCATGAATACATAATCAGGGCAGAGCTGAACTTAGCTGAACTTAAATTCAGATTTTCTGACTCTTGTATTTCAAGCGATTTCTTTTGTACCTACCATTTTTGCCCCAACTATTTACTGGGAAGAGGAGAGAAAAGGGCATATGATTTTGATTGGTTGTGTGTTTTTCAGTAGATTTAGTTAGTCTGAAGAACAGGAAGGGAAGTTGAGCTACAGTGTAAGTTCATGGGTTCTGTGGCAAGTATAACCAGGATAATTTTGTCCTGATGTTTGGTAGCTATTAAAATTTTATATTGGCTGAAACTGTAATTTGTGGGACAGATAGATGGCTGAAGGTATCCTGTGCTTGGTTCAAGGAGCAGATTACTTCCTAAGTTATAAATATAATTGTGCTAGAAATTACAAGAAAATTCATTTGATAAAGTTAAAAAGTCATTTGATTAAAAAAAATTGATTATCTACTCCATGCCAGGCCCCTTGACAGGTTATGGCATCACAAAGTCTAGTTGGATCCTGTTGAGGTACAGCCTGAGAGGAGAACATGAGTAGGCTGCAATTTCCTTCATTGTCTTCGTTCTCTGAGGATGACTTATCTATACTCCAAAGTGACCACCTCCACCCCCGATGGAGAGCCTGTTACTTTCTACTCTCCCTGAAGCTGTGCTTTCCACAGGACAGTTTGCCTTTCCTTCCTTTTCTCTGTGGATTCTTCCATCTGATTTTCAGCCAAATATAGGTAGATACTGCATCTAAAAGAAATCTTTTCTTTTTATTTTTTTTAAAAAAACATGATTTAAAAGGCGAAAGATTTATATGATCTGAAGAGAAACCAGAGTAGAAAGACATGATTTAAAATTAACCTTTTCTTAATTGTTGAAATAGTTTATGCTTATTGGTAAACACTTGGAAGATCTATAAGAGTATAAATACTAAACATAAAAATTACCTATAATTCTACAACTTTGAGATTACAGTTGTTAACGTGTTTGCTTCTAGTCTGTTTGAACTTCCTGTCTGCTTTTTATCTCCTATCAGCCAGTGCATGCTTGGCAGTGCTTACAAAACACACACACAACACATGCACATACACTAAGATGTTAATATTTTGTGTGTCAGATCTTGTGTGAAATTCTTTACATGTGTTTTTAATCCTCAAGCAGCCCTGTGAAGCAAATACTATTGTTGTATTTTCTATTTACAGATAACACAGATTTAAAGGTTAAGTAATTTGCTCAAGTTTGTATAGTGGGTAAGTAACACCTGAGATTTTTACCCTCATTTAGCTCAAGCTCTTCATCACTACCTTTCCAGAAATCTATTTCCACAATGACTAGAATACCAGAATCGTTCTTTCCACAACTGTTAGTAATCTTTTTTTTTTTTAAATCCTACCCTCTTTTCTGGCCTCGTCTCATGACTTCTTCACCATCTTTTTCTGTGCTTTAGTCACAATTTCTGTTTTGTAGAAACACTGCTTCTTTGGCCTACACACATATATCCATTCCCTATGCTTGGAATGCTTACTCTATTTCACCAAGGTAGTTACACATACCCTTAAAGTCTTTACTTATCCATCACTTCTCAAGGAAGTTCCCTAACCTTCTTACCGCCAGGACTGGATTGGTCCCTCATATTATTTGCTCTCATAGTACCTTACTTTTATCTTCTGCAGAACTGTTCGCACTTGCACTTAGCTATTTGTTGGTTAGAATTAGTTCTGCCTTTTTTGTTACATACTTTTGTTTCTTCATATCTCCTGGCTCCTGTTGCAGTCCGGGTATATACTATTTGTTACCTTTTTCTTTCTGCACTTAGATCATTCTTTCTCAGATCCATGCTTATGAATCATAAATGTGCATTCCTTATTCTGATATCTGTTCCAGAAGTGGAATCCTCTTTCCTCCACTGTGAAATTACCAATTTCTTTCTTAGAACACTCCACGCTCCTAATCTAGGCAGGAAAGTTTGGCATCATTCTTGACTCTTTGCTTTCTTTTCTGTTTGAGCCAGTTCTTTGGAAGGTGGTTCTGATATATTGATAGGGAAAGATGGCCACAATATTTTAAGTGAAGAAGGGTTTCAGGCTGGGCGCGGTGGCTCACGCCTATAATCCCAACACTTAGGGAGGCTGAGGTGGGTGGATCACTTGAGGTCAGGAGTTTGAGACCAGCCTGGGCCACATGGCGAAATCCTGTCTCTACTAAAAATACAAAAAATTATGCAGGCATGGTGGTATGTGCCTGTGGTCCCAGCTACTTGGGAGGCTGAGGTGGGCGGATCACTTGAGGTCAGAAATTAGAGACAGCTTGGCTAACATGTCGAAACCACGTCTCTACTAGAAATACAAAAATTAGCCAGGCGTGGTGGTGAGTACCTGTAGCTCCAGCTACTTTGGAGGCTGAGGTGAGAGGATCACTTGAACCCAGGAGGCAGAGTTTGCAGTGAGCCGAGATCACGCCACTGCACTCCAGTCTGGGTGACAGAGCAAGACTCCATCTCAGAAAAAAAAAAACAAAAAAAACTAGAGAACATTATGTATAATTTGTGGTGCTATTTTATCTAAGTGTAAATACATGCATTTTAAGTATCTTGAAATATCTCTGAGGCTATATACCGAACAGAATGATGGAAGGGGGTCAGCCAGTAGGCTTTTGAAAAACAAAAGCCAAAGTGTGCCTTTTTGAGATAACCTTTCCTTTCATTCCATTCCTGTTGACTCAGTTCTGCACTAGCTTACTTGTACAAGAAAGTTCCTTTTTTTCCTCTTTTCTTCCCCCCACTTCATCTGCTTAGTGACTCTTCCCAGTCTTGCTTTCATTGTCTCCTTGCTGAGTTTAGCATTTAAAATGGCTCTCTGTTGGACTAATTGACTTTGCGCCTTGCTCATAAGTCCTTCTGTAATATGTCCTTTTACCTTTTCAATGCCATTCCTTATGACTCCCTAATACAGTCTCTAGACTATTCTGTTCCTGTCCCCTATACACGCCATGTAATTTTTGTGTTACAGATATTTATTTAGAGTCCCATCTGCAGAAAACACCCTTTAACTTACATAATTCTCTCCCTTCCTGTAGTACTTAGTTTTATCCAAGAGAAAACTTGTATTTGGGTTAATGAAATATATAATTATTTCACTGGCATATTTAAAGACTGTGTAATAGTCTGTAAATAAATAGCATTGTTGTTCAAGTGTACATTTTTCAAAGTACATGTCAGACATTCTTTTCTAATGTTTTCAGAAATTTTGGAAATGATTGGTTAAAAATAAATGCCTAGAATGCACAGCATCCTGAAAAACAAGACTGCATGGAGTACCTTCTGAGTGTCCACCAGTCTGACAGAAGACTCTTCTATAAAGACCCCCTGGGGCCGGGCCTGGTGACTCATGCCTGTAATCCCAGCAATTTGGGCAGCCCAGGCGGGCGGATCACTTGAGACCAGAAGTCTGAGACCAGCCCGGCCAACATGGCTCTACTAAAGACACATCTCTACTAAAAACACAAAAATTGACTGGGTGTGGTGCATGCCTGTGGTCCCAGCTACTTGGAAGGCTGAGGCGGGAGAATCACTTGAACCCAGGAAGCGGAGGTTGCAGTGAGCCGAGATGGCGCCACTGCACTCCAGCCTGGGCAACAGATTGAGACTCTGTCTCAAAAAAACAAACAAGAAAAACCACACAAAAGGCCGGGCGCGGTGGCTCAAGCCTGTAATCACAGCACTTTGGGAAGCCGAGACGGGCGGATCACGAGGTCAGGAGATCGAGACCATCCTGACTAACCCAGTGAAACCCTGTCTCTACTAAAAAAAATACAAAAAACTAGCCGGGCGTGGTGGTGGGCGCCTGTAGTCCCAGCTACTCGGGAGGCTGAGGCAGGAGAATGGCGTAAACCCGGAAGGAGGAGCTTGCAGTGAGCTGAGATCCGGCCACTGCACTCCAGGCTGGGCTACAGAGCCAGACTCCATCTCAAAAGAAAAAAAAAAAAAAAGACCACACAGAAAAACCTTTTGGTAATTTCTTTGGGTAGGTTTTAGTTTTTTAGAGAGCATAAATCCAAATCCATTCATTTCCGTAAAATATCAGACACAATTTGATGTGTATTTGGCCACCAAACATGGTGCAAAATTTTATGTAGTCTGGAGATACTTAAAAGCAACACAGGTGGGACTGTACCTTTCTGCAGTCAGCACAGTAGTGGCAATTTCAGGTGGTGACACAAAAGGTTGGGCAATAGTTGAAAAGTGGGTGACATGAAATGTGGTGGTGGGATGGGGGCAGGAAGCCGATGTTAAGCTGGTGAACTTTACTTTGCTTCTGGCTTCCAGTGACCCAAAATCACCTTGTCTAGAGTAGGGCTCGGGAATTTGCAGTTTTAAAAGCAACTCTAGATGATTCTGGTGTACAAGTTTGGGAAACAGTGGCTTGAACCTGGTATTTTCTCTGAACTCTTATCGTTTTCTTTTCTTTTTTTTTTTTTGAGGCGGAGTCTTGCTCTGTCGCCCAGGCTGGAGTGCAGTGGCCGGATCTCAGCTCACTGCAGGCTCCGCCTCCCGGGTTCCCGCCATTCTCCTGCCTCAGCCTCCTGAGTAGCTGGTACTACAGGCGCCCACCACCTTGCCCGGCTAGTTTTTTTTGTATTTTTTTTAGTAGAGACGGGGTTTCACCGTGTTAGCCAGGATGGTCTCGATCTCCTGACCTCGGTCCGCCCGTCTCGGCCTCCCAAAGTGCTGGGATTACAGGCTTGAGCCACCGCGTCCGGCTGTCGTTTTCTTTAGATTTTCCTTTTGGCTTTGATTTCTCTTTCTGATTCTTGTCTCATTACACCAGCACTTCTTCCTAGTTTGACAAGAAAGCCTTGTCAAATTAAGGCTTGCTTAATTGTCAAGGCTAATTTGACAAGACTCTTCTTTTACTGTCTTATTTGACTTTTGCTATGAGAATCTGCTTCTTTCTTAGACTTAAGTGTATGATAAATTATTCATGACCAAGGGCCTTGTTTTTCTTTCATTAGCATGAGATTTAGTGGCTTATCTCATGTTACAGGATTTAGAGAGTTGATACTACATTTAAATTTTTTGTTAAGAAATGTGTACATCTTCTTTCTTACTTAGGTATTTTTCCTGTTTGAGGGACATGGTTTGCAAAGGTCAGAATGAATGAGCCTCATAGTTTTTGTCAAAAGAGAATATTGATGTACATCTGAATAATCAGAACATTCATATTAAGGCATACTATATAGCCATTTAAAAGAATGACGATTGTATAAAAGACTGTTGTGGAAGTCTATAATACATAGCTGAATAACAAAATAGATTATAGAACAATAGGTAAAAATGAGCTTATTTTTCTCTAAGCCACTTCCCCCCAAAAACATGCAAAATTATAGCTATTAATCTGTATGTGTACAGATAAAGGTCTTCAAGGATATAAAATAAATTCTAATTATGATATTTATTATCTTAATATCCAATAATAAGTTTATTATAATTATACATATTTTCCTCTGAGGAAATGGATTGCAGATGATGATTGAAGGAATTTTCAATTTTTATTTGTATATTTTTGTATTTGAATTTCTAAATAATAAGCATATGATTCTGTTTAGAAATTCTGAATGTACTGATTTTTTAAATGTGATGTGATATCCAGATATGTATTTAATTCTTCCCATAAAATATCATTTCCTTAAATCTAGGCTATTGGAAAAGGGGAAAAGTACTAGGAATTTAGAGAACTTACTGCATGTTAGAACCAAGGAGAACAAGAAAAGCTTTAGCTAGCATTTTGGAAACAGTAGCAGCTCCCACTCACAGCAGTAGCTGATGCACTCAGGCGACTCTCTGCACATGCTTTTGCTTCCTTTGGGTTGTTTGGTCCGCAGTTTGCATTCATCGATCAGTGAGTTGATTCAAACTCAAACCCACCGACAGCAATGAATGTTGAGTGCAGCCATCAGTGTTTTCAGTTGGTGGGGTTGCCTTTGCCCTCCCTGACTCCTGGCTCTTCTTTTCCATCTCAGTTCTTTGAAGTCTATGTTTCTGGCTTCTCCCTTAGTAACCAGCTATCTGCATGATTGAGGGCCTACATAAGTATCCATAACGTTAACATTGGAGCTGGGAGGTTATTGCAGATGAGGAAACTGTGGTTCAGTGAGGGAAGGAGAACTTGGAGAACCTCACAGGTAGCACTGCGCCACACAGGCAACACTTGCGTATTAGTACCTATAAACCACAGCTGAGGGATCTACTTTTCTTCTCTGTTTTGAACCGAGAAGCATGAGTGCTTTTTTGAGGTAAATTAGCAGATTATGTTGGAGTTTAATAATAACAGCTTACGTATATTGAGCATTTGCTCTGGGCTAGTAATGGCACAAAGCATCTTATATATTATCTCATTGGATCTCAAAACTCCATGATAGGTACTCTTAGCCTCTGTTTTATATGTGAGAAAACGGAGACACTTGCTTAGGGGGTCAAACAACTAGTTAAGGGGTTGAGCCAAGATTCATCCCAGATCTGACCGACTCCAAGGCTAACTTTTTGCTTGAATTTAGCAAACATTTAAATAAGCATATGTGGGGATATGTGGGCACTAGTAAGGCAATAGCTCATGCTCTAACTGGGATATCAAAAATTAACCATATTAACTCTAATTCAAAGTGAAATGTGATAAGAACTGTCACAATTGGATAATTTTGTGCTATTTTTGCTTATTAAATCCTCCCCTTGCCCCTAATTAAAAATTTTGAGAGGATGTGGGAGAAATGGGAGTAATTATTTAACTAGATTTTATTCCAAAACAAAATACATATTTTAAATACATTTTTACTTGCTACATCCTGTTTCTCACCAGAATGGTGCATATCTAGGAGACAGTTAAGTACATTAGATATCATCATGGACTGCTCCTTACCTTGTTGAAATGAAACACTTTTTTGTAAAAACAAACAAAAAAACCCACACAACAGAAAGCAAGGAACAGTGAGCAATAGGAATAAATTTCACTGGACCACATTTGGGGGATTGCAGGACCATTTCTGGTGAACTCATGTGACATGTGAAGGTACAACTTGCTCTTTTGCTTCAGGAAATGTAGTGTCGTCTGTAAGGACCCCGAGGTACAGTCAACGGTCAGTGGTTTTTTCAAATCCCAAACTCACCGACAGCGTTGAATGTTCCTTGGAGTCCTCTGAAGGCTGGCCTGATAGCCCTTCTTCATTCTCCCATCCACATTCCAAGAACCAGTGAGCAGTGAGACCACTGCTACTGGAGGCTCTCACATTCCTCTCTGGGTTTCAGGTTGAGAGTATTTAAATTATAAAACCGATTTGTGTACAGCAGAGAACTAATAAACTGTGGGATAGACTGTGTAGTAATTTATACAAGCAGAACTCGAATGTCTGAGAAAATGTCTTTGAATGGTACTATTTTGTGATTCTAAAAATGTAAAATACCTGATTTTGCAGTAGTATTTTAATTGTTAAAGAACAGGGGTAAGAAATGAACATATATTGGGGATCTGCTATGTGCTAGGATTTGTATATTTTATCTCATTAAATTCTCAACAACCCACATTTTCCTGATGAAAAAACTTGAGATGAAGTGATTTGCCTAAAGTTACATTGCCAGGAGCCAAGGTTATAAGCCAGAACATGAATACTGGACTTCATGTTTCCAGTGTTCACTGATCATACTGCTTCTCTTGTCTACTACAGAACTTGCTGTTGATATCTGGGAGTAGAACCATCACTGCAGAGCCAAAGTCAATATGTAAATTTCTTCTACTTGTTTGCCTATAATAATAGCAGGTAGGTCTGTAGGTGAGGTCATAGGGGAAGATGAAAAAACTCGACCTCCATGATTGATGATCTCCTTTGCTGAGATCCTGCATTACTAAAGTTACCACAGAGATGTTAGTGTTAGTCCACAAGCTATTTTCCATATCGAAAAAGCAAAAAACAAAACAAAAACCCACTTAAAGCTTGCATTTCTTCTTAGTTGAGAGCACAGAGTATAACTAAAATGTCAGATGCCATTTGTTCTGGCTGAAAGGGTACCAGTACGTTATAGGACATAGTGGTTATTTTTGATTCTGTTGAATGTCTGTGATGAAAAATCTGAAAAATGAATTAATAATATGAATCTTCAGAATATGTGATTTACAATGGGATGGATCTAGGAATACTTAATAGGAAAAGGGCTTACAGAACTGCTTGCTGAATTGAGGTTAATCTCCAATCGGGGATAGTTATTACTGTTTGCTTTAGGTTTAAATACCAAAGGCTGACTGGTCTCAAATTCGTTTTTAAAGCAGCCAAATGGTACACATTAAAAGAGAAAATATCAACCACTGAGATTTAGGTTTGAATGTAAACTGTTTACCTTCTGCATCAGCTTAATTCACCCTCTATCAAAACTCTGCATTAGCCAGCTTTGTTGAGTTTTCAGTGTTATGACAGTAAATTGTATACACACAAAAAAATCAGGCAACTGTAACTATGTAATATGTTTAAAACTTTTTAATGGGTTTATTTTAAAAAGTCTTCCTCTTGGTCCAATAATATAAAGAGATGTCAAGCCTTATACTATTTGGATAAATATTTAGACTTTAAAAAAATACTGATTTTGACTTCACCAAACCTTTAGATGCTTACAAAATATTATTCCTTAAATTTATAGCATTCTAAAAAGAATACTTTTCACAGACTTGGAAAAACTACAGAAAGGTAGGTTTCTGGAGTGACATAGGGGCGTTGCCCACTGTATTTGAAATAATTGTCTATCATGGCATAATGACCTTCATCCCCCTCATTTCTTTAAGTTCTTTAGTTTTTATCAAGCAAGTTTGAGCACACATTTGGGTTTTTTAAGTGAGTTTGGCTAAGGGGTTTGTATACTGAGTGCAAGGATAAAGTCTAAGGGTTAAAAAAAGTTAAGGGTTAAATTAGCTAAGAGTGACCAGGCAGGCTCGCACATGTAATCCCAGCACTTTTGGAGGCTGAGGTGGGAGGATTCCTTAAGCCCAGGAGTTTGAGGTTACGGTGAGCTGTGATCCACCACTGCACTCCATCCTGGGTGACAGAGTGAGAATCTGTCTCTAAAAAAAATGAACAGTTATATAGGCTGACATTTAACAAGCCAATCCAACTGTTTAACTCTTGATTTAGACTGGTTTTGAATTTGTTAGAACTCACTATGCCATTTCTTCATCATTTCACTTACCTCCTTTCTTTTTCCAGAGATATCATGAGATATTGAAACCCACATGTCTCCAACATGGGGATGTAAGTGTTTTCATAGTCTTCCTGGGACTTCTTGATATACTTGGAAGAAATAAGAAGCATAGACTCAATAAAACAATGTATCTGGATGATTAGTAGCGTGTTTGCTTCGGCAGCATATGTACTAAAATTGAATGATTAGTAGCTGATAGAAGAGGAGTCATTGTCTCAGGTGCTGTCTGCCTAGGCATTTCCCAAGCACTGTGCAGGGAGCATCACTAGAAGTGTTTGGGGATAATGCTGCTAACCTTGAGGATAAATTCTTAAGTTATGAAGGTAACAACAGCATGTCAGTGTGAATTCATATTTCTTTTTGCCAAACTGTGCTAGTTTTCTGATTCATCCTTTTACTGATTTGGCAGTAGAATCCTAGGGATTGTTTTTCCTGTATATAATGCTTGCCATCATGGAGCCCCATATCTGACTAGGGAGCTGCACGTAAATACAACTGATGACAAAGAGGATGCCTGGTGGAATGGTGTGAACTACATTAAGGGAGAACAGAGAAAAGAGGGGTTAATTCTGCCTACAAGTGCCAGGAAAGGTATATCTAAGTAGGTTAACCTGGTCTACGCTTTAAAAGGTTAGTTGAATTTTTACTAGACAGAGAAGGGGAGCTAATTCCAATGGAAAACCAGGCACAGGAAATCTTAGAGGCAGAAATGTTCACGTAATGGTGAGTAGTGAGGTTAACCTCTCAGAGTGTCAGGTAACTCATCTTTAAAATGTGAGACAAATAGTACTTGCCCTTCCTGCACACACAGCTGTGAAAATCAAATGAGGTTATGTACCTGAAAGAGCATGCAAATGTAATTGCTTCTCTTGTCTCCCATTGCTTTTGTTTCATATGTGCTGGAATAGAATAAAAGAAGTACCTTATTATAACAAACTTTTCCAAATTGGATGATTCTTTGGCCTTCTTGCTTTTTTCCCTTTAAAATGACCATAGGTAAAAAATTTCATGTATTAAATGTTTGGAGAAGCGGTTTTTACGGCATAGTAAAGAGCATAGATTTTGGAGTCAGAATTGTGACTTTGAATTTTACTAGCTATGTGATCTTTGAACAAATTACTTAACCTCTCCATTTCTTTGCTTCCTTATCTATAAAATGGAGATTTATATGTTGTTTCAAAGGTATTTAAGTTGTTAAAATCATTTACAACTATTATTTCTATGTTAATAAATAAAATTGCATGTTTTCCCCAGTATTTGGCTTCTAGGCCATATATGCTAATATAAAAACCTGTTCTTTTATAGTTAAAACAATCTCTGACTAGCTGTTGTATGTGTACGTGTATGTGTTTTAAGGACATATTTGAAATTAATGCTCTACCACTTTTTTGGTAAGGTTTTCATTTCCCATAACATTTTAGTTTCCTCAGTCTATAAACTGAGAATATTAGTACCTTCTTCATTGATTGTGAGGATTGAATTAGATAATATTTTTTAAAACTCTTCTGGAAAGCTATGGATTCTTTCCCTAAATACATGTAAATAAACACATTTTGAAAGCTGTTTCAATTATGGAATCCAAGAACTCATTTATCACCTCCTTGGTGGATTTGTCTGTGAACTTCAGGTTAAGAAATTCTGACCATAGCTATAGAGCAAGATTTCTCAATCTAGTCTTGTCACTGATATGATGTTGCTTTTTTTGGAAGCCTTGATCTCCATCTTGTTCGGAGTGACTAGTTGCCAGTAGCAGTGCATACTCTTGCCATCACTTTTCCCTGAAGCATAACCTATGTGGTATAGCCCAGTAGCAATGGTTCCAGGACAAGTATTTAGACTTCACCAAGTTCTGTACTGATTGCAGATACCAACCATTAATTGTTAACTCTGTGCTTATACAATTATAGTAGTCCCTTCTTATATGCGTTTTTGCTTTCTGTGGTTTCAGTTACTCTGAAAAATAGGTGAGTACAGTACAAGAAGATATTTTGAGAGAGAGAGACCACATTCACATAACTTTTTTTTTTTTTTTTGAGATGGAGTCTCGCTCTGTGGCCCAGGCTGGAGTGCAGTGGCCGGATCTCAGCTCACTGCAAGCTCCGCCTCCCGGGTTTACACCATTCTCCTGCCTCAGCCTCCCGAGTAGCTGGGACTACAGGCGCCCGCCACCTTGCCCGGCTAGTTTTTTGTATTTTTTAGTAGAGACGGGGTTTCACCGTGTTAGCCAGGATGGTCTTGATCTCCTGACCTCGTGATCCGCCCATCTCGGCCTCCCAAAGTGCTGGGATTACAGGCTTGAGCCACCGCGCCCGGCCACTTTTTTTTTTTTTTTTTTTAAAGACAGGATCTCTTGCTCTGTTGCCCAGGCTGAAATGCGGTGGTGGAGTCACAGCTCACTGTATCCTGAAATTCCTGGGCTCAAGTAATCCTCCCGCCTTAGCCTCCTGAGTAGCTAGAATTACAGGTGCATACCACCATGCCTGGCTGATTTAGAAAATTTTTTAATAGAAACAGGGTCTCACTATGTTTCCCAGGCTGGTCTCAAACTCCTGGCCTCAAACAGTCCTCCCACCTAGGCCTCCCAAAGTGGTGGGATTCCAGGCATGAGCCGCTGTGCCCAGCCAACTCATAGCATATTTGTTTTAATTGGTCCATTTTATTATGTTATTGTTACTGTATTACTGTGCCTAATTTATAAATTAAACTTTACTATAGGTGTGTATGTATAGGCAGAAACGTAATATATATGGAGTTGTGTATTATTCAGAGTTTCAGGAGTCTGCTGGGAGTCTTGGAACAAATCCCTTCTAAAAGAAATTGTCAAATGAGAAGTTACACAAATATTTGAATGACTTTAGCCATCTTATTTTCAAGTTTCCCATCTCCCCCCACTTTTCCAGCAACCGTTTGGTTTGTATCTGATCCCAGCACTATGAGTACTGATTCTGGTTTTTAAGTTAGGCCAAAATAGTGTGTTGTTTTAAGGTACTGGTCATAAAGGAGCCTGCTGAATCTAGAGTGTTTACTTGAATGTTAGGAAGGAGAAAAAAAGAGAACCTCAAAGGTTAAGTTGTATATGGGATAATGGTCATTATTATATTTAGTCTGCTTAAGGTTTTACCAAGGAGTTGAGAGGTAGAATTAGAAATTTAAACTCAGTAGCTTGGAACATTTTAAAATTTTACATGGCAACTTTGTATCAGATTACTTTAGCTGTTTGAGATGTCAGGGGCGCTGGGCATGGTGGCTCATGTATAATCCCAGCACTTTGGGAGCTGAGGCGGGGGTATCACTTGAGGCCAGGAGTTTGAAACCAGCCTGGGCAACATAGCAAGACCTTGTCTCTACTAAATAAATAAATAATAAATAAACAAACAAACAAGCTGATTGTGGTGGCCTGTGCCTGTAGTCCCAGCTACTTAGGAGGCTGAGGTGGAGGATTGCTTGAGTTCAGGAGTTTGAGTTTGAGGCTACAGTGAGCTCTAATTGTGCCGCCACTGCACTCTAGCCTGAGTGACAGAATGTGACCTGACCTGATCTCTTGAAAGGAAGGAACAAAAAAAAGAGGATGTGGACAGGCCAAGTAACTGAGATAGCAAATTGGCCTAGTGCTAGGGCAGTATTTCTCTTCAAATGGGACACATACTTCAAAGCCTTTCAAAATATCTTGTCCTGGCACAGTGGCTCATGCCTATAATCCCAGCACTTTAGGTGGCCAAGGAGGGAGGTATTGCTTGAGCTCAGGATTTTAAGACCAGCCTGGGCAACATGGCAAGACCCCCATCTCTACAAAAAAATAAAAAATTAGCTGAGCATTGTGATGTGTGCCTGTGGCTCCAGCTACTCAGGAGGCTGAGGTAGGAGGATCAGTTGAACCCAGGAGGTTGAGGCTGCAGTCAGCTGTGTTTCTGTCACTGCACTCCAGCCTGGGGAACACAGAGTGACCCTGTCTCAAAAAAAAAAAATTTTTTTAAAGAAGCATGTGATCTCTCCATCCCTTCATTATGGTGACTTCACGTGTTTGAGGTATTGCTATTTTAGATTGTTTTGCAAACCCACAGGAAGCAGGACTCATTTTTTTCATGGTAAATTAATTCACAGGATATTTGTAATCAGTGAAAAACTCTTCTGAGTTACTCTACCAGGGATTGTTGTTCAAGTTAAGCTGAAATAATAAGTTGGGAATATAAAGCTGTAAAAGCAATAGGAACCAATATCATGCAGCAGGTGATTTTGATGGAAATTAAAGAATGAACTGGAGAGAATCTTGGTTTGTATGTAGTGTGCGAAAAGTGTTGAGTGAGATTTTAGAAGTTCTTTAAAGCCTATAGGCATGTGTTTTGCAACAACCAGTCGTGTTTTTTTTTTTTTTTTTTTTGAGACAGAGTCTCACTCTGTGGCCCAGGCTGGAGTGCAGTGGCATGATCTCGGCTCACTGCAAGCTCTGCCTCCCGGGTTCACGCCATTCTCCTGCCTCAGCCTCCCGAGTAGCTGGGAACAACCAGTTAATGAAATAAATAAGAACAGTTACCAAAGAACTCAATCTTTCCTTTTTTACAATTATGAAACACAGATGATGTATCAGTGATATAAGACTATTTCTTCCTCTGACTTATTTTTGTTTATTGGGTTAAATTTAATCATACAGTAATTTATACTTTAAAAACTTGAGCTCTGTTCTTACAAAGTTTATTATCACCTCAGGTAGAGTATAGATTTGTGTTAAGGCTTTGTAAGTTATTGGTAGGTAGACATCCATTTCATAACTGTTTTGAGTTATTCATAACAGGGAAAATGCTTTTTAATGTTGGCTTTCTTGGTTATTTCCAGCAAATAGTTGAATTTTTCCAAAATATGATGTCTTAAAACTTTTATTTTAAAATGTGTGTTTAGTCTCATGGTTTCTAAACCTGACTTTCATCAGAATTAAAGGTGTAGGCTGGGCACAGTGGCTCACACCTGTAATCTCAGCACTTTGGGAGTCCATGGCAAGAGGATCACTTGGGCCCAGGAGTTTGAGACCAGCCAGGGCAACGTGGGGAGACCCCATCTCTACTAAAAATTTTAAAAAATTAGCTTGGCACTGTGATGTGTGCCAGTAGTTCTAGCTAGACTGAGGTGGCAGTATTGGCTTGAGCCCAATACTTGGTCAAGGCTGCAGTGAGCCGTGCTTGTGCAACTGCTCTCCAGCCTGGGCGACAGAGTGAGACCCTATCTTCCCCAATTCCTCCCAGAAAAAGTGGTAGTGATGGAAAATGTAGCCTGCTAAAAGTGCAGATTCCTAGGCATCACCCCAGACTTAGTAAATCAGCTTTTCTAGGGGGTAAATTCTATATTTTTCAAAAGCATTCATATTATTCTGGTGCAGTAATTTTATGGACATTTGGGAATCTCTTAGTTAGGCTAAAGATCTTAATTTAACAGATGAAGAAACATTTAGAAGGGAAATGAAGATTCTAAGTCACACAGCAGGGTCAGAATTGAAATCTTTGACTACATCTATGTGTGTTTATCATAATTATACCACGCTGTCTCTCCATCATGAAAAAGAATTTTTTTTTTTTTTTTTTTTTTTTTCCGCAGAAGTTTCCTATTGGCCATCTGCAAGATAGATAGCCTTCAAGTCAAAATCTGCCTGATGGGTCAAACATCTTAGCCCCAGGGATGTGCCCAAAACTATTGTAAATGGACCGTTGACTTGGATTTGGTAGGCTTTTCTGAAGCATTTAACTAAGTAAGCAATGCTGAGTGGTGTTGGCTTAAAATCTGTCCATGGTATGAAATGAGAAATAGCTGTAAAGTGATCTAAACTCTGTGACGGTCCTCCAGGGTCTGACATTTATCAGCTGCTGCTACACTTTACCGCTTTTCTTTAATCAAAGGTGACTACCACTGGATGGAAGATGCTCGAGGAATCCCTGGCTGCTCTCTGGGGAGGAATTTATTTTAATTGCCAGTGAGAAGGTAGGAATTATTTTAATAAAGATCAAGAACCTCCTAATCCACTTCAGCTTGGGCTCCTGGCCAAGTGTCCATCCTCGGGAGAGAGCTGGTGTCAGCTGCTGCCTTGTGTCTTGAAGGTGTTTCAGAAAAGCCGAAGGCATTACAGAAGCCTTTCCTAAGTTGGCAGGCAAGAGTGGCACCAGGAATCAAGGGCTGACACATGTCATCAGCCTGAAGAAAGTAGAGCTTGGACACTAATAATGGCTCTTGTCAACACTCAGTGTGATAAAGCCAGGAGGACTTGGGTTGGGGATTAGTTTGCATAGGCAGGGAGTTAGAGCTTAGAGAACACCTGCCAAGAGTTTTTACTATCCCAGCTGTTGGTGATGCATCCTTCATCCTTGACTTCTGTCACTCCTTTTTAATGGGTCATGGTAGAGTTGCTAGATGGGTAAAGAAGAGAGGCAGCTTGGTCATACCTAGCACATCTCCCTATTTGCTTGTTTTCTTGCTATCTGTGTAGAACTAAATTTGTATGGCCATACTCCAGGCTAGTGTTTTGTTCTGTCTATATTTTAAGGCACACTGGACAAGAGTCACAGGTGCTCTATTTCCATAAATGCCACTTTGCTAGTGTCTACACAAATGTTTTGATTGGCAGTTGTGAGACTTTTTTGCTAATACATCTATTAGAAGTATTGTTTTCAAATCCTGGTTCTGCCATTTAGTAGCCATGTGACTTTTGGCAAGTGGTTTAACCTTGTAAAAAAGTAAAAGTGGTTTTTCATCTGTAAAATGAAGGTTAATAAGTAATTATATTTATTTATTTTTTTTATTTTTGAGATGAAGTTTCACTCTTGTTGCCCAAGCTGGAGTGCAATGGTGCGATCTTGGCTCACTGCAACCTCCGCCTCCTGGGTTCAAGTGATTTTCCTGTCTCAGCCTCCTGAGTAGCTGGGATTACAGGTGCCTGCCACCATACCCAGCTAATTTTTGTATCTTTAATAGAGACGAGGTTTCACCATGTTGACCAGGCTGGTCTCAAACTCCTGACCTCAGGTGATCCACCTGCCTTGGCCTCCCAAAGTGCTGGGATTACAGGCGTGAGCCACCACACCCAGCAGCAATTGTATTTATATCAGAGTGGTGAGAATTAAGTGAGAGCAGGAATGTAAAAACACCTGGCGTATAATATTCAAATTTGTTACTACTATTATTATAATTACTTGACCAAACTTCCAGCTTATTGTAAAAAATGGAACGAGGGGTTTCTAAATTATCGTCTTAGTAAGCAGAGGAATTGTGGTTTAGAAAGAACATAAAATTGAAGTCAGGAGATCCAAATTCAAGTCTTTTCTTTCTTTTTTCTTTTTTCTTTTTTTTTTTTTTTTTGAGGCAGGGTCTCACTCTCTGGCCCAGGCTGGAGTGCAGTGGCATGATTCCAGCTCACTGCAGCCTCAACCTCCTGAGCTCAAGTGATCCTCCCACCTCAGCTTCCTAAGTTACTGGGACCACAGGTATGCACCACCATGTCTAATTTTTTAATTTTTTGCAGAGATGGGATCTCATTGTGCTGCCTAGACTGGTCTTGAGCTCCAGGACTCAAGCGATCCTTCCACCTCAGCTTCCCAGAATGCTGGGATTACAGTTGTGAGCCACTGTGCCAGGCCTTGGATTCACGTCTTGACTGTGCTATATGTTACTTTAATTTCCATGCTTTTTCATAAAAAATTATACCGGCCCAAACCAGAGTCAGGACCCGTAAGATCTCTTGCCACACAAAGAAAGAATCATTGTCCATAGAGCAATGTTTTTCAAACTTTCTGGTCCCTTTACATTCATGAAAATTATTGAGATTCCCAAGAGCTTTTATTTATGTGGGCTATAACTACTTTCTAGAAATAAAACAGAGAAACTTAAAAATATTTTAATTCATTTAAAGATTAAATAAAAATGATAAACCATTATATATTAATATAAGTAATATTTTAAAATAAAGCTGTAAAAATAGCTATGTATTTTTTTTAATTGCTGAGAAGAATGACATTGTTTTACATTTTTGTAGATCTCTTTAATGTCTGACTTCATAAAGGACAGCTGAATTCTCGTATCTGCATATATCTGTTACAATATATTGTTTGGGTTAAAGTATATGAAGAAATTCTGGTTTTATGTAGTTATATAGAAAAAAGATTTTTTTATAGTCGCTTCAGACAATTTTGCATATTCTTTCTTGTGATACTGTACTAGATCTTAATACTTTGTAGTTTAAAGGTTAGTTGCGGCTGGGTGCGGTGGCTCACGCCTGTAATCCCAGCACTTTGGGAGGCTGAGGCGGGTGGATCATCTGAGGTCAGGAGTTCGAGACTGGCCGACATGGTGAAACCCTGTCTCTACTAAAAATACAAAAAAAAAAATTAGCCAGGTGTGGTGGTGGGCGCCTGTAATCCCAGCTACTCGGAAGGCTGAGGCAGGAGAATGGCTTGAACCCAGGAGGTGGAGGTTGCAGTGAGCCAAGATTGCGCCATTGTACTCCAGCCTGGGCGACAAGAGCAAAACTCGCTCTAAAAAAAACAAAAAAAGTTGCAGTATGGAATCAGAAACTGTATCAATGAACTTTTCGTACTCGATTTTATTAAAATTCATTTGTCTATCTTGCATTTTTCATGGATCTTTTACCCAAGCATGATTTTGTGACATCATACATTGGTCATTTGGAAGCTACTTGTTCACTGAGTTATGCAGATTTTCTAAATATTGACACATTTCATAATATCAAAAAATTAAGTTTTTAAATATCATTGAACTCATCAGATACATCTTTAAATATCTGGAACCTGTGAAGCTCACAGTGACAGATAAAAATTTCCCAAAATTCTAATTTTGGCTTAAAAGCTCAAATGTTGGACTGAGTGTGGTGGCTCACGCCTGTAATCCCAGCACTTTGGGAGGCCAAGGTGTGCAGATCACGAGGTCAGTAGTTCAAGACCAGCCTGGCCAACATAAACCCCGTCTCTACTAAAAATACAAAAATTAGCTGGGTGTGGTGGCACGCACCTGTAGTCCTAGCTACTCAGGAGACTGAGGCAGGAGAATCACTTGAACCCGGAAGGTGAAGGTTGCAGTGAGCCGAGACTATACCATTGCACTCCCGCCTGGGTGACAGAGTGAGACTCTATCTCAAAAAAAAAAAAAAAAAAAAAAAAAAAGCTCAAATGTTATCATTGGCAACAAATACTGTCACTTGTTTTCCTTGAAGTGACATGCTCACTTTGTTCATTTTCAAGAAAATATCTGTCAGATACCCAAGTGTGAATAACCACAATTTGTTTAGTGTAAGTAAAGTGATAGTCAACGAAAACAATGGGCTAGTTCAGCTTACAACATAAACAGTAACTCCAGTACTGCTTCTTGAAGCAGCCAGTGTGCAGAAGTGCTTTATGTGTACCTACTGTTTTGTCACACAAAATATTTTAAAAGATGTTTGCTCAGGGTCAAGATTTAATACAATCACTAAATCTTACTGCTTCATGAAGGACATTATTAAGTTAAAATGACTTTCCCTCCTTTTTTCTGTAGTGTGTGACAGTGACAAATACAGTGACTACTGGTAATTTTGGTGCCACTACTTAATTACTGCCAAGGGCAGCAGTTTAACCCAGCATTGACTTTGCACCATCATTACAAATGTCAACATAGTGAAAAAGGCAAATAATGTCTTAGTATATAAATAGTTTTGACTTTTCAGACTCCCAGAAAGAGTCTGGGAGATATATATGGGCCATACTTTGAGAACCACTGCTTTGGAGTTCAGATGTTACGAAACTCTAGGCAAATGGTGGGAAACTCCCATAGTCCCTTCAGAGCTAACATTCATGGCTGCAGTGGGCTATAGGAGAGGAGACAAACCCTGTATTGTTTTGGCATCCCCCTGCAGCTTTGCCAAGGTATTTAAGGGCTCGTTTGCACAGTGGAGCTCAATAAAGGTTGATCTATCAATGCTTATTGCCTAAATATTTAGCAACTTAATTTTTCCTCTGTACTTTATACACTCTGTTTTTTTGTGTGTGTTCACATTGTAAACTATGTATTTTCTGAGTCTCACTGATCCCTCTGCTCAAGGTTATCTTTTTATAATTAAGTCAGTTCAGTTTATTTAATAGATATTGATTGGACAATATTGTTACTATGTGGGTTTTATTCTGATTGTGGGGAATAAGAAGTAAATCACATGGCATTTGCTTTTTTATGGTTTTGGGAAAATGAGCAGTTGTACAGCATGCCAAACAGTGTCCAGATGCAGAGGTTAATAGTGCCTGGTGCAGGGTTCAGCATTTAGTAGCTATTTGTAAGAAATAGCTCCTGTTGTGGAACATTCTTTCAGTGTCACACATCACGATCTACTTATACATACATAAACACACACGTGTGTGTGTGTGTGTGTATTTATATATATATACACAGACACATAAACACATCAACTATAATTATATATAACGTATAACTCATAATTTCCTTTTGAGATATAAATAATCACCCTTATACTCTTGTCTGTTTTGGAAGTTGCAGTAGGCATCCATAATTTTGGTGGGTGTTAGGTCTTTTTTCAAACTCTTACTTTTTTTTTTTTTTTGAGATGGAATCTCTCTCTGTTGTCCAGGCTGGAGTGCAGTGGTGTGATCTTGGCTCACTACAACCTCCACCTCCCTGGTTCAAGCTATCCTCCTACCTTAGCCTCCCATGTTGCTGAGATTACAGGCTTTCACCACCATGACCGGCTAATTTTTTTTTGTATTTTTAGTAGAGATGGGGTTTTACCATGTTGGCCAAGCTGATCTTGAACTCCTGACCTCAAGTGATCCACTGCCTTGGCCTCTCAAAGTGCTGAGATTATAGGCATCAGCCACTGTGCCCAGCGTTTTTTTGAACTCTTAAGATTTGAAAAATGCTTTTGTTCATACTGCTAATGTTATACTGCGAGCAATTGTGTCATTGTTAAATGGTACCCTCCTTGGCTCCCTATAGATGGTTTTATGACAAGATAATCGGGGGGCAGGTGCGGACCTGCTGAGTTGAGTTGACACTACATTTAGTTTTTAGATTAAGGCAGATAGAAGAAAGTTGTACAGGTCTAGCTTGCTAGTCGTTTTAACATAGGAAGTTGCCAGTTTGCAGCTTAACAAATCAGTTTGGAGAACAAAGCATCCATAAGATGTCATCACAATATAGCCAGTAACTGACAGGTGATTATCAATGTCTCCAAAATGAACACTGATCAGAAGCAACCAGTTATGAAAATTGCTCTATTTTTGTACAGTCTCTGTGAGATTAACTTCAAGAATAACAGGTATATATAGGGAACTAACTATAAATACCTAGCTAGTATCTTGAATGGGAACTTGAGGTGAGGATAGAGGACAGAGAGTTTTAAGTTCTTTATAAGCCACATGCAAAATGGGGACCTTTTCTTTTATTTTTAGAGACAGGGGTCTTGCTGTGTTGCTTAGGCTAGTTTCTAAGCAATCCTCCTGCCTCAGCCTCGTGAGTAGCTGAGATTATAGGCACGAACCACCGGGGCCACCTGCCTTTTCTTCCTAGAATGCCCTCAGCATAACTTTTTTTCTTCTAGAAAGTTCTTAGGACTGAGTCCCTCCCCTTTGGGGATTTCTTACTACTTTCTTAAATTTGTATTTCCTGAGTGAGGTCTTAACCAGGCTATATGAAAGCAAACTGATTAAAGGAATTTATCTAAATGTCCCCTTTGTAATTCATCCAGGGATATTCAGTTATATAAATGAACTAGAGAGAGTTTGGCTGTTAGAAGCAGATAGATCCTTATTTGTGCCACTCTAGGATTTGGAAGTGAGGGAAGCAGGGAGCATTTCTCGCTCAAATCATAGCTTGGTCCAGGTAAGTCTGAGGAGGTGAGGAGGTAAAAACAGTAACAGCCTTTCTTTGTATTATCTTAAATGCTTCCAACAGCCTTTCTGATAAGGTAGTGGTTATTGCATTTGTTATTATACTTACATCTTCTGTCTCACTCCATTGTTCTCCAGTTGTCCCCAGAAATGCTTGGTTTGCATGAGCGTATCAGCAGTGGTGCACATTGCTAAATATGTCAGATCAGCTACGTTGTGTCATTTGATTGAAATGCTAAGTTCTACAGTTAATGAAGGGTGATTATATGTACATTATTCAGACTTAGGACGTTACTCCAAGAGAAAGTGGTGATTAGTGTTCTCTTTTAATTTGTGTGTATATACTGGGGCTAAGATAGTGTAGGAATCTGGCTCTTTTAGGAAGGTTGCCAGCATGGGAGCATGGCCTTAAAATGGTTGTGAACTTTAAGGAAAATGCAATTGGAATGGGATTTACTCAGATACTGACAGCCAATAAAAACATTTAGATTGAAATATTTAGCCAAATATTCTCTCAAAAATGATTTAGAAATCTATACTAGTTACAGGCTTTTTTTTTTTTTTCCTTCAAGAAACTGTCTAGTGCATTTTCTTTAGGATTTGTTTAAGTCAAAATGAATTCTATGTTTCCCTTTGGTCTCTTTTACAGTAGCATTCTCAGTCTTCTGTCCCTTTAAAAATGTTAGGAAGCTTGTGTGCATTCTAAATTGTAAGGTCTTTTGCATGTTACATAGACTTTCTCTGTTTCCTGGGGTCATTGTAGCTAAAATACTTATGATTGAAATAGACATTGGCAAACTATAAAGAAAACAGGAAAGTAAAAACTGGATTTGATTATTAATGGTAAAAGGAAAACCTAACGTGAAAAATATTACTATCTGAGATTAGAATGGTGAAGTATGTTTTGGAGAGAAAGGTCATGAGGGAATCCTGTGGGCTGCAATAAATGTGTGTCCATAGCTTGATCTGGATAGTAGTTAACATCTATAATACATATGAAAAAACTTTATCAGATGTAAGACTTGTTTACCTTACCATATGTAAGTTATACCTCAAAAGGTAAAATAAGGCTGAGCACAGTGGCTCATGCTTGTAATCCTAGCACTTTGGGAGGCTGAAGCTTGAGCTCAGGAGTTTCAAACTAGCGTGGGCAACATGATGAAACCCCGTCTCTACCAAAAAAATACAAAAATTAGCCAGTATAGTGGTGCACATCTGTAGTCCCAGCTACTTGTGGGGCTGAGGCAGGAGGATCACTTGAGCACGAGAGGTTGAGGCTGCAGTCAGCTGAGGTCAGGCCACTGCACTCCAGCCTGGGTGACAAAGTGAGACTCTGTCTCCAGAAAAAAGGAAACAGTAATAATTGTTTGGAAGTAAAGCTTGGTAGTTACTATACTATTTTGACCATTTTTATGAAAATTTGAAATATTTCATGATAGGAAAAATAATCCTATCACTCTAAACATGTCAAATTATATATCTAGTTTATGAGCAATAAGGCCTTTTTTTCTTTTCTTCTTTAACCTGTTATTTTTGAGATTTGGAATTTTTGTTTTTCTTGGATGCTACTGGAGGGAAATAGAGAATGAAGTCTTGTTTTTGTGGTATTAATTGTTGAAAGGGGACAAACACAGTTTTTTTTTTTTGAGATGGAGTCTCGCTCTGTCACCCAGGCTAGAGTGCAGTGGCCAGGTCTCAGCTCACTGCAAGCTCTGCCTCCCGGGTTCATACCATTCTCCTGCCTCAGCCTCTGGAGTAGCTGGGACTACAGGCGCCTGCCACCATGCCCGGCTAATTTTTTTTTTGTATTTTTAGTAGAGACAGGGTTTCACCGTGTTAGCCAGGATGGTCTTGATCTCCTGACGTCATGATCCGCCTGTCTCGGTCTCCCGAAGTGCTGGGATTACAGGCTTGAGCCACCACGCCCGGCCACAAACACAGTTTTGATCTTGAAACTAGCTTAAGTGTAAATTCTTTTTCAGGCTTGAATATGAGTGAAGTAAAGGTGACCACCTAGCTCTGTTAAGTATATGATTGCTCTAATCACCAATTTTAAAGGTTCTATCATTCATAAGTTTGTCTAGTACTTATTGAGGACTTGCCATGTATCTGATATTGTGAGAAGAACTATCTCAAATGGTGACGTTACTGTTTCATTTTGCATTTGAAGTTACTGAAGATCTGGATACTTAAGCTTCCAATGTCAGAATATAAATAAGGTAATCATCACTCTATAAACTTACTCTTTATTGCCACAAATGGATTATCACTACTTTAAGAGAGATCCTGTTTTTGAAGTCTACTGTTTTAGAAGTCTTTTTAGAGCTTGTACTAAGTGGCCTTTAAAAATCTCATAATAATTTCTAACACTTTCTTAATAACTTGGCAATATGGCTTTGTCCTCTAAAACAAAATCTGGAGGAAAGGGAAATATTTATTTCCCTGTGGCATGAAAAGAGGTTATATGTAGGTCTTTTTTTTTTTTTTTTTTTTTTAATAAAAGGCAAGAAAGTCTCCCTCCAAACCACATCAGAACTATGCTAACTTGGTACGGGGCCCTTACCAGAGTAATGATGTAAGAATCTGAGAGTACATAGTGCAGCTGCCAAAGCTCACAATGTTTAATTTCAGCACTATCTGTTTGCCAGAGTTTGCAGCTCAATATTTTCTTCTGTATGGATCAAATTATAATCACATATATTTATCTTATTGGTGTAGGGGAAGTAAAGAGTTATTGTTTGATAAATTTGCTGTTTTCCTAGGGAATGGTGCTGTTTTGCCTCTCACATGCTTCTGAGCATTATTTCCCCACTGATTCCTAAGAACTTATTCTCCTGGGTGAATGCTTCTAACTTGTGACACAGAGGGACAATTCACACCTTGCGTGTTTATTTTTATTTTTATTTTTATTTTGAGACGGAGTCTTGCTCTGTCGCCCAGGCTGGAGTGCAGTGGCCGGATCTCAGCTCACTACAAGCTCCACCTCCCGGGTTTACACCATTCTCCTGCCTCAGCCTCCCCAGTAGCTGGGACTACAGGCACCCGCCACCTCACCCGGCTAGGTTTTTGTATTTTTTAGTAGAGGCAGGGTAGCACCGTGTTAGCCGGGATGGTCTCGATCTCCTGACCTTGTGATCCGCCCGTCTCAGCCTCCCAAAGTACTGGGATTACAGACTTCAGCTACTGCCCCTGGCCGCCTGTTTATATTTTGCAAGAAAACCCTTCTCTTAGCATAGGTATCTATTCAGGCAGTTCCATGTGCTACATTCCATCCATTTGCCAAGTCTTGAACTCTTATCCAAAGTACAATGTTTGAATATACAGTTACACATACACATACCGGCAAGAGCATACTTTTTCCTACCCTCTATTGGAGAAAGCTTGAAGCCAGAGAAGCAAATCCAGATGTTCTGGATTGAGTCTGGCACCTTCAATTGAGAATTCTAGATGGAAAGATTTCATTTGGAAGTGTACCAGGCTTGCCCAGCACTTGCTTCCTGTTGCTAACCATCATATTTTTATGACCAAAGATTCTAGACTGCCTCCTTTGCTGAGCAGAAAGAATTACACACTAGGGCCACATGGAAGTGGCTTCTCATCATTTGAGAGAAATATCAGCAGGCATGCAGAAGAGGGTAGCCTTGCTATTGGGAATAAATCTGGGTTGAGAGCAGGTACAACTACAGCTACAGCTCTTTAGCCAGACCTGGTTTTATTTAAATTTCAAATAGAAATCTTTGACATCAACCTAAGTGAACCATTATTGGCTGTCTGGCACCTAACAGTACCTTGTACAAGGAGGAGGTGCTCTCAGACTGTATTCAGTCAACACTTATTGAACACCTTCTGTGTGTGCCAGGCAGTGTGCTAAATGCTGGTAATGAATAAGGTAGTTTTTCAAGAAATTACAGTCTGGTAGGAGGCACAGACCCTTAGACAGATAAATTACAATTCACTGACCAAATAAAGTCAGTTTATTTGTTGCTTACGCAATTTAGTATTTTCTTTGCTTTGTAAGTCAGCAACATAAGGCCAGTCCACAGGATTAACTCCATAACTTTCTAAGTAAGAACAAGCATAGGATTTCCTTTCAGTTCTAAAGAATGCTTACTTGCTTGCCTGTTTGCATCTTTAGATACTACTTCTGACTTGCCCAGGGATGAAGTTTGTGGAATATGGGAAGAAAAGACTGGTATAATGCAGGAAGGCATTTCTAAGAAAGCTTCCAGAATTGATTATTTTGTCCTAAGAAATGTTTTCTTCATCTGAAAAATATGTGAGAATGCACAAAGGTTAGCTGTGTTGGGTATCAGTTTGTTGTAAGGTAAGAGCAAGAAAAATTTTCCTCTATCTCTCTGTAATGTGGGACACCTTTATCTGAGTGATTACATGGTTAAGGCAGAGCTGGAAAATACATTTCCTTCATACCTGTTTCTGGATGGATGAGGTCACATTTACTTAGTAGTAATATAGTTCCTGTGTTGTAATTTGCTATTCCTTCAGCCTTTTTTCCTCCCATTTTTGAAGATGGGTATATGAATATTTCCATTGGGCCTCTCTTAAATGCAAGAAAAATATTAAGTTGCTTATGTCCAAATTCATTTCTTTGATGTAAAGCAGCCTCAAAGCATGTGTACCTCTGTTATTAAGATAATAATAGTTAATATTTATATATATAGCACTTATGTTCCAGGTTTTATTTTTAGGACTTTAAATGTGAAGCACTTAAAAGAGGGCTTGTATTATCCCCACAACAACCCAGTAAGATAGATACTTATTATTTTTTCCCATTTTACAGATGAAAATAGAAAGACACAGTAAGGGAAATAAATTGCCCAAGATGACACAGATACTAAGTGGCAGAGCCAGGATTTGAACTCAGGAAATCCAGCTTCATAGTGTTCTTAATTTCTGCACTGTACTATTTCATACTCAGTTTGACACTGAATGATATGGAGTTCTCAAAAAGTGTAGGGGATTACATTATCTACCATTGAGTGCCTCCTGTGTACCTAGGCATTGTATGCATCATTTTGCTTCTTTTCAATCTTATGGGTGTGTGAATTGGTCTCCCATTTTACAGATGATAATATGATAATGTCAGCTGACATTTATGGAGCACCTACTATGGGTCAGGCATTGTAGTAAGTGGTTTACTTACATTATTTCATTTAATGTTGACAGTAGTTATGTGGATGATTATTCTCATTTTGGAAATGAGAAAACTGAAGCTAGAGAAAAGTCATTTGCTGAGGGTCACATAGCTAAGAAGGGACAGAGCTAAGATTTGAAGACAGATGCCAAGGTCTTAATTACCACCTAATATGTGGTGGAAAACAGTAATTAGCTAGAAATTCCAACAGTGAGGTGAATCTCAGAGGACAGAGCCTAGTTCCAAATCTTGTTCCTCATCCTTAATCCTCATATATTTGTTGATTAATCTTTGCCCTTGCTTATCTTCTTTAGGTGCTCACAATAGAGAAAGTTGATAGGTGTCAGAGATGACCTTCTGGTCTGAAAATAGGAGATTTTTGTCTAACTGATGTCTTCATGAAACCATGCAGTTAGTGAACTTACCTTTTATGAAAGCTTTAACTTTTTCTTTAATTATATTTGCCCAGGATTCATTACTCTATAGATTTCTTTTTTATATCTTCACAGGGATTCCTAAAAGTCATAGTGGGGCATTTTTAAGCATCTATGATATTTATTTGTGCCTCAGCCTCCCGAGTAGCTAGGACTGCAGGCACATGCCACTGTACCCAGGTTGAGATTCTGGTTTTGAGGTATTGTACTTTAGTTTATTTTTCCTCCTTAGGATTGTAAATTTATTTTATTTACCACCAGATATGGCGATATTGTGTTGAAGTTTTTTTGTCTTTTAAATTATGGGAGTTTTATGGGAGAACCTTCATATGTCTCACTGAGTCTCAGTAGTTGCGGTTAACTTTTTCTTGTCACGCAGCTGGAGTGCAGTGGTACAGTCATAGCTCACTGAACCACAACCTCAACCTCCTGGGCTCAAGTAATCTTCCCACATCAGCCTCCCAAGTAGATGGAACTACAGGCACATGCCACCATACCTGGCTACTTTTTGTATTTTTTCTGAAGATGGAATTTTGCCATGTTGCCGAGGCTGATCTCAAACTCCTGGGCTCAAGCAGTCTGCTAGCCTTGGCCTCTTGAAGTGCTAAGGTTACGGGTGTGAGCTACTGCACCTGGCTCAGTTGTAGTTAACTCTTGAATCTTACGTGTCACTCACTCTTGGGCAAACACAGCCTAATCATTTCAGAAATGAATATGTTTTCTGTTCCCTCCCTTTCCCCAAGTGTCTTTTATTTTTCTGTCATTCTAGATTTTTCCTCTTCTTTGTCTCCAACCAGTTGGTCACTAAGATAATTATTAAGTCTGTCCCTCAAATATCTATCAGAATCTAGCTCAAGGTACTCAGCATCACTAGATATTAGAGAAATGAAATTTTAAAAAAGGATATACCACTGCATACCCACCAGGCTGACATGCAAATTGTTGTTGAAAACAAGTGGAACACTCAAATTCTGTTGGCAGAAGTGGTGTATAAATTGATACAAACCCTTTGAAACCTCTAGTAGCATCTGGGAAACTTGAACTTAAGCAATTCCATTTTTTTTTTTTTTGAAACGGAGTCTCACTCTGTCACCCAGGCTGGAGTGCAGTGGCGTGATCTTGGCTCACTGCAACCTCTGCCTCCCAGGGTCAAATGGTTCTCCTGCCTCACCCTCCCGAGTAGCTGGGACTACAGGCAGGTGCCACCACACTCGGCTAATTTTTGTATTTTTAGTAGAGACAGGATTTCACTGTGTTGGCCAGGCTGATCTCGAACTCCTGACCTCATGGTCCACCCGCCTCAGCCTCCCAAAGTGCTGGGATTACAGGTGTGAGCCACTGTGCCCAGCCAAGCAATTCCATTTCTAGGCGTATACTCAACAAAAATGCATAATGTGTGCACTGAAAGATATGTACAAGAATGTATATCATAGCATTATCTGTGATAGTCCCAAACTAGAAACAACTAAATATCCATCAATAGTAGAATGAACAGATAAGTGTGGGAGAATACATATAACGGAATACTGCACAGTAGTAATAAGGACACACCATCACAACATGCAGCAACATGGTTGCATCTCCCAGACAGGATGTTGAGGAAACGAAGTCAGGCACAAAATATTCCACAGTATGGGATTCTCTTTGTATAAAGTTCAAAAATAGACAAAACTAGATGATAGAGATCAGAATAGTGGTTACCTTTATTGAGAGGATAAAATAGCTGGAGGGTACAAGGTTCTGAGGTGTTAGTAATGTTTTACATCGTGATTTAGATGTTGGTTTCCTAGGTATGTTCACTTTGTAAACTGTTTGAGATGTGTGCACTTCACTGTATTTTTACACTTCAATAAAAAATTTTAAGAAAAAGCTAGACAGCAACAGGGTTTAAAATTTTGAGGTAAAACATGGGACTCAAGTACCTGTGTTAAAATACCATCTCTAGTTAATGACTTTATGTTAGTCACTAAAGAGTGGCCTTAAAGAATGACTTATTCCTTTATATTTACATTTTCCTGTGTATTTACATTAGATAAACTTAGTTTATCTAATTAATAATACTTTTAGGCCAGGAGTAGGGTTGTGAGAAAGTTGATGAGGTTCCACTTTTTATTCTATAGTACTTCTTATATTTGAGTTATTTTTTAATTAATATTTTAAGCATATTCCTTTTATAAAGGAGTAAATGTCTTTGGAGGAAATATTAAGTACCATGACAAAGTAATACAGTAAGATATTTGGGGCCATGTGAAACCTTATGGTGCCTTACAAATCAGATACCATTTGGTGATAACTCATTTTATAACTCAGGAAAATAGCAGGAGATATTTTTCAGAGGTTGAATAGAGCAAAATGTAAAACACACAAAAGCACTCCAGTTTGCATCTTTTTAAAAAAAATTGTGGATAAAGAATGTAAGAAATTTAGTATCTTAACCTTTTAAAATATACAGTTCAGTAGTGTATATTCACTTTGTTGTGCAACAGATCTCCAGAACTTTTTCACCTTGCAAAACTGAAATTCTGTATCCATTAAAATAACTCCCATTTCCCTCTTGTTGCAGCTCCTGGTAATCACCATTCTACTTTGTTTCTATGTATTTGACTACTTTAGATAGCTTATATAAGTAGAATCATACAGTATTTGTTGTTTTGTGATTTCATTTAGCATAATGTCGTCAAAATTCATGTTGTAGCATGTGACAGCCCTTTGCATCTCTACTGCCACCACTGTGGTCAAAACCATTTTTTTTCATCTGAATAACTGCAGCGGCCCAAGTGGTCTCCTTGCTTCCAGTCTTCCCAGTTCTTATCTATCTTCTATCAAGTTGCTAAATGCAAATTTAACTCTGCTTGACAACCTGATACCCTGACAGTCTTTAGATAAAAATCTAAATGCTTTAACCTGACATGGGCTTTTATTTTTGGGCCCCCAATATCCTACTGCTAAGCCACATCTTTTTCCTCACTGCTCCTAAACACACCCTTTGTTTCATCCACTCTGTTTCTTCCCTGATCATGCTGTTTCATGTCCCCAGTCACTATTTGTTGACAGTGAATCATAAATGGATCATGACTTTTGCTGAAGCTGTGTTTGTCAGCTGCCTCTGCATGGAGCTAACCTGGAGATGTAATGTCAGAATATTATAATGTAGTACTAAGATAGACTTCTCATTCCCTAGCTTTTTAGACCTTTTCTTAACAGCTAAAAATAATCTGATCTGAAAATAGACAAATAAAAGGAATTCGAGAAACACGTGTTTTGTTTTGTTTTTTGAAAGTGTCTCACTTGGTCTTTTAGGTTGGAGTACAATGGCCTGATAGCCCACTGCAGCCTCCAACTCCTGAGCTTGAGCCATCCTCCTGCTTCAGCCTCTCAAGTAGCTGAGACAGTAGGTGTGTGCCATCACAGCTGGCTAATTTTTTGATTTTTTTTTTTTTTTGCAGAGATGAGGTCTTGCTATGTTGGCTGGGCTGGTCTCAAACTCCTGGCCTCAAGCAGTCCTCCTGCCTTGGTCTCCCAAAATGCTGTGATTACAGGCATGAACCACCCTGCCAGGCTAATAACTATGTTGACCAAATTTATGTGAGGGGAAGGGTAGGGGGAAAACGGTATCTAAGTTTCTTATTTTAAAGTCTTTATTCTGGCCGGGCGCGGTGGCTCAAGCCTGTAATCCCAGCACTTTGGGAGGCCGAGACGGGCGGATCACAAGGTCAGGAGATCGAGACCATCCAGGCTAACACGGTGAAACCCTGTCTCTACTAAAAAATACAAAAAACTAGCCGGGCGAGGTGGCGGGCGCCCGTAGTCCCAGCTACTCAGGAGGCTGAGGCAGGAGAATGGCGTAAACCCGGGAGGCGGAGCTTGCAGTGAGCTGAGATCCGGCCACTGCACTCCATCCTGGGTGACAGAGCGAGACTCCGTCTCAAAAAAAAAAAAAAAAGTCTTTATTCTACTTGGCCCTTTAACAAATAAGACATTAAGTTTCTCTAACTTGCTGTAATCTTAATCAGTAAGTATTTATTGAGGGCCTACTATACATGTTTATTCCTATGAGTCAAGAAAATAAGGCCGGGCACAGTGGCTCACCCCTGTAATTCCAGCACTTTGGAAGGCCGAGGTGGGTGGATCACCTGAGGTCAGGAGTTCGAGACTAGCCTGGTCAACATAGTGAAACCCCATCCCTACCAAAAATACAAAAATTAGCTGGGCATGGTGGTGCACACCTGTAATCCCAGCTACTTGAATTCCTCTTGACTATAGGTACTTGGGTAAACATTCCTTTGTGCTGGTAAGAGGCCATGCTAATGGACTCTATCCCATTGGATTGTATTGCCTTTTTTCCTCCTCCCAAGAAATTTTGATATTTAAGTTGATTATTCATTGTCTTGAAATGTTTTCCTTTTTCTAGCCACAGTCTGAGACATTTGATATTTCAACAGTTAGGCAGGGCAAATGTCCTGTGATATAAGAGGGCCACATTGTGAAGGTAATGAAGGCAGGATTTTTGAAGGAAGAACTCTTTCTGACAACTTTGAGTCTCTCAATAACTATTTGTTGAATAAATGCTATTTTTGGTTATTTGTTTACCTTTATAAGAATTTAAAGAATTTTCTGTTATATTTGGGAAACCAAAGTGTATATCCATATTTAATTCTGTTTGCTGACAAAAATTTGAAATAATTCAGACATAAAACATTAATTTTTGTGCGTCTTAATTTATGAACAGTGTTTCCAATGTCAGTTTTTTTCTTCAATGATAAGAGTGATTCTTGATTCATTTCATCAGTTCCAGTTAATGAAATACATCTATGAGAAGAATGTTTTGGTTTGTTTTTACTTCTGAGATTTCTAGAACCTAGTATTATACTGTGTCCTGTTAGAGGGTTTTCAAGATTGCTATCAACTGCCTGGTATTTGTTAGGGATGTATAATTTGTCTTCTTAGGGAGATCCCTACTTATGTTTATTTCATTTTGAATTTTCCTTTAAAACTCCCCTTTTTTTCTCTTTATTGAGTAAACAGAAACTGTATTATATTTAGGTAGCAGCTAATTATGTATAGCACATTCTCAGTGTTTGTGAACTTAGGATGGGACAGGTACTGTCAGTCCCTGCTGGCAGGGATGTAAATTGGTCAGACCAAAAAAACTGTCAGAAATTTGGATAGTGATTTCTGTGTAAGTGTATTCATTGAATTAGTATTTATAGTAGAGAGTAATTGGAAACCATCCAGATATCTACAAAAACCGTTTTTAGTGACTTGAAAATATGCTTGTGAGTGAACAAATGATTGTGAAAAATCAATGTTGAAAATGGATTCCATTGTGTATCAAACTACACTAAGATACTAGTAAGGATTTTTTTCTGTGAGTGAGATTATAGGTGACAAAATTTACTTTTTATGGTTTTCTATATTATCTAAGTTTTCTATGTATTAATTTATCAGTGTCATTTGTATAATGGCAGAAAAACTACTAGTACAGTTGACCCTTGATTAACATGGATTTGAATCACGCAGGTCCACTTATGTGTGGATATTTTTCAATAAAAGTTACACCAAGTGTGCCTGCCTCTTCTGCCTCCCCTTCCACCTCTTCTGCCACTCTTGTGACAGCAAGACCAACCCCTTCTCTTCCTCCTCCTCCTTGACCTATTCAGTGTGAAGGCAGTGAGGAATGAAGGCTTTTGTGACAGTATACTTCCCCTTAATGAATAGTAAATATATTTTGTCTTCCTTATGATTTTCTTAATAACATTTTCTTTTCTTTAGTTTATTATAATAATACAATATATAACACATATAACATATAAAATATGTGTTAACCAATGGCTTCTGGTCAACAGTAGGCTATTAGTAAAGTTGTGGGGGAGTCAAAAATTATACATGGATTTTTGACTGCATGGGAGGTTGGTCCCCCTAACCCCTTGTGATGTTTAAGGATCAAGTGTATTTTAAAAGTCACTAATAATTAAAATGACTGAGACTAGAAGGAAATTTCTCAAATGTTGACAGCAGGTATCTTTAGCTTGTGAGATTATAAATAACCTAGAAAGTTATGATTAAATTTTTGTCTTTATATTTTTGTTCTCAGTTCATCTGCAGTAAGCGTACTGTTACGATAAGATGAAAAAGTAAGTTATTTTACAAGGTATATCACTGCAGTCAGCCTAAGAATATGCCTTCAGAGAACATTTATGAGGCTTTTATAATCGTCTTCAGAGGAAAATTTCTATGCCCTTCTTGATGGCTATGGTAGGACTCGAGACTCCAAATCTTTTAGATATTTTTCTTCTATACAATTTCTGATTAAATTTGTTGAGATAGTAATACTACTGGAGATAAATCGGCCCTACCCTTTGAAATCTGTGTGAGGACAATGATATATTTCACCATTAGTATCCCAACTTTAAAGTAGTTTTGTATTTGGGATATACAGTAGCATTTCATTCATTAATGGTTCTGCTTGGCTCTTATCACCTGTAGCACATATTTTAGATATATTTATGCCTTTGAAACCTGTTATTTTTAAAAACTAGATTAATTCTTATATACATGGATATGAAAGTAGGGTGGATAAGCTGGGCAGACGCAGTGGCGCACGCCTGTGATCCCAGCACTTTGAGAGGCTGGGGTGGGTGGATCATGAGGTCAGGAGTTCAAGACCAGCCTGGCCAAGATGGTGAAACCCCATCTCTACTAAAAATACAAAAAATTAGCCAGGTATGGTGGTGGATGCCTATAATCCCAGCTACTCGGGAGGCTGAAACAGAGAATTGCTTGAACCCAGGAGGTGGAGGTTGCAGTGAGCTGACATTGCGCCATTGCACTCCAGCCTGGGCAACAGAGTAAGATTCTGTCTCAAAAAAAAAAAAAAGATGGGTAATAGTAATATTTGCAGTATATAAAACCATAGCTACTGCATGTCAAGCATCTGTGGTGGTGTAGGTGCTATGCTAGACACAGGCAAACATATAATTCTTACAACAGCCCTATGAAGTGGTATTATTTCCCCTGTCCCCTCCAGGGAAAGTACCTGAGATTCAGAGAGGCACATTTCACAATGTCAGTAAGTGCTCAAGTGGATACAAAGTCAAGTCTCTGTGACTATCATGTCCAAGTATGAAACCTTTTTCCCGTTTATTGCTGTGTATCTGGTGCCTAGAACAGGGTTTGGGATATACTAAGCTGTCAACAGATATCCTTTGAATGAATAAACTACATACCTAGAAGTTCTTAAATGGCCAGGCAAAAGGAATTTTTATGTTCCAGTAATAGAGGATTATACAGAGAAATGAGCCTGACAAAATGTAATGGTATTAGAAAGCCAAATGGAGGCCGGGCAAGGTTGCTTATGCTTGTAATCCCAGCACTTTGGAAGGCCAAGGCGGGTGGATTGCTTGAGCCCAGGCGTTCAAGACTAGCCTGGGCAACATGGCAAAACCCTGTTTCTACAAAAAATACGCAAATTAGGTGGGCATGGTGGTGCATGCCTGTGGTCCCAGCTACTTGGGAGGTTGAGGCAGGAGGATTGCTTGTGTCTGGGAGGTGGAGGTTACAATGAGCCAAGATTGCACCACTACACTCCAGCCTGGGCAACAAAGTGAGACCCTGTCTCAAACAAAAAAAAACAGAGAAAGAACCAAAGAGAGACAATTCCACCAAAATCTAGGTCACAATGACAGATAACCAAATTGGGTTTTTTTTTTTTTTTTTAATGTAACTGTCTAATTTGCTCTGAATACATTTGCCAGACCTCTTTTCCACTTGACTTTGATATTCAGTGAACAAAGAAAAAGAAAAAGCCACATGATATTGAGTCTACTAGTGAGAAAAATCTAGGTGGAAATCCAACATCTTTAATGTCAGGTAACTGGAATATAAATTTCTTAATTGGATCTTTTGGATCTTGGGAGCTTCAGGCCCTGTGGAGATAATACTGCTTCATTGTGGCAAATGCATGTACTTTACCCCACTGGTAACAACAACTTCTTTGTATTAGTTCTAGGACATCCAAGAGTAAATTCCAATTGAAAGAGGGATTAATATTTAGACACTGTAGGCATCTTTCTAGTTCGTAAGATTAATTTCCACGGAAACCCAATAGTGACTCTGGTCTCTCATTCTGTTCATAGTTATCATCCATGTCTCAAATATTCTTGGTTGTTAAGAGCCCAGATTAGTCACGGGTTGAGTACTACCTAGCTTTGTAATCCTGATCATTACAGCGTGTGTCATTAAAAGAAATGTTAACTGCTAAGAGCATCCTCTTCAGGAAGGAGATGAAAGAAATATGCTTTACATTTAATGCTCCTGTGTATCATGATCTGCTCCTGCAACATCATTTCATATCCAGACTCCCTTTATTTCATCCTCCCCAGAAATTATCTTGTTCTTAAACATCTATTAAAAGGTGACTCAGTTTTTATATGAGATAGTGGTTTACCATAGATCTGACCAATGGTCATTATGGAACCAGCCTGTGTATTTGAAGGTATTTTATTTTCTTAATGGCTTGATGACTCCATTGAAAGTCTGTTGAGATCTTATAGTTTGGTATAATTCTTTGGTTGAATGAAATGGAGATGAGCGTATTTTTCCATTATTTTATGAATTATGTTAGTTTGACTTCAACAAATGGCAAGGCAGTTTCCCAAATCATTGGACCATTCCCAAAACTTCTGAACTCAGCTCACTGCCATTTATTTATTTTGTTTATTTATTTTATTATTTTTTGTTGTTGTTGAGAAAAGGTCTCGCTGCCTCCCTGGCTGTAGTGCAGTGGGGTGAACATGGCTCACTGCAGCCTCAACCTCAAGTAATCGTCCTGCCTTAGCCTCTTGTGTAGCTGGAACCAGAGGCACACACCACCATGTCTTGCTAATTTTTACCTTTTTTTTTTTTTTTTTTTTTTAAGATACAAGGATCTTACTATATTGCCCATTCTGGTCTTGAACTCATGGGCTCTAGTGATCCTCCCAGCTTCACCTCCCAAAATGCTGGGATTACAGGTGTGAGCTACCATGGCTGGCCCCTGCCACTTCTTGAATGGTAGGGCTTCTGGCCCATGGTTATCCCAGTTCATAGCTTGTTAGCTCCATGAAGACAGGCAATATATTTGGTCAACCTGTGTCTAATACTGTACATAATACATATTAGAAGCTTAATATTGATTAGATGAATGACTGGAAAAAAAGGTTCTGCTTCATTAGCATGCAGTAAGAACTGGTACCATCTGCTGAGGATCGTGAAGAACCTTTCCTCTGGAGAGCTTTTGTGATTTATCAATCAATGGTGACAGCATCCATGGAAATCCTTGCCATCAGAACCATTCATGCATTATCTATTTATTTATCTGTCTAATCTGTCTGTCTGCTTCAGCAGTCCTGTAAAAAACATTTTGTGGTGGTGAGGTATTGGAGAGACTGAATGTGAGGACTCTCTGGCATATCCAGATTCTTACCTTTAAGTGCTATCTGTTCTTTAGCTTTTAGTATGAATGTGTTCTTTGGACCACCAGTGGTAATAGAGACTCAGAGAGAAGCAACTTGTTAAAAGTCATCTAGCTAAACAGTGGCAGAACTAAGATATGACGTCATATCTAGTTCAGCCAATTTCTGGGAGAAAGCCCTCCTTCTAAATTACCTCGCACAATCTCCCTTACACTTCCGCTGTTTGCTTTAGAGAATCTACTGGCCTTATGTCCTCCAAAAGGCTATGTGGCATGTCCAGCATTTTTCACTTACTTGGCATCATTAAGAAACACTGATTTCTCATTCCTGCTGGATTATTGTCAACTTTAAAATGAATCCACAGATGTTGTAGGAGAATATTTTGCCCAGGAATTCCTTCTTAAATCTTTGATTTTAAGATATGAATTTTCTATGTTTTCAAATTATTTTAATTTCTCACTCTTGGACAGTATTTTAGGACTTTCATGTTTTTGTTTTAATCACCAAAAGGAAGTCGTAGAAATCTTACTCAAAAGAGTCTCTAGGAAATATTAATTATTGTTTTAAGAAAAGGGTTCTTTGTTTTTTATACTCTATGGTACTAACTTTGTATCAGCATTAAATTATACCTTACATTATTGAAGTCTGACATTCCACCTCACTTTTCAAATAATACTTTTTCTATATTCATTCAGTTAGTTCATGCAATATTTATGTTTCTAAGATTTCAAGGTATTTGTGCAGTGTTGACAGTTTTTACATTCATATGTTTGTTTTAATTTAAAGTTTAAACACAGGTTGGCCTGTGCTATGAACCAGACTGGAATCCTTCCTTCTATTTCCATTCTCTGTGTGTTGCAAAGGTCTCAGATGATGAACAGAACCTCAAGTCCTTACTGAGTTTTCACAGAATTGGCATTTCCAGAGTGTTTTCCATGTACCAGAAACACCGGTCAGTGTTTATATACGTATCCTTGACTCTGAAAACAGCCTGGCAGGAAGGTATTGATATTTGTATTTTATGAATGAAGAGTCTGAGACAAAGAGGGAAGTGACTTGTACAAGATCCTGTAGTAAATAAGGGGCAGAGCCAGGATTCCAGCCCCTGTTCCCTTGACCTTAACAATCATGTTTCTTGCACCAATCAGGCATAAGATAGGCTGAGAATGGCATCCGAATTTAAGAACCTCACATGCATGTTTATCATGTCCATTTTATTTGATGGTAGATTTGGGGGTTAAGACATGTGGTCATCATAGAAGTCCTTTGGCTTTCTAAATTTTTTTAAAACCACAGAAGCTTGTGGGTGGTACCGTTTGTTGCACTCGGTCTTCACCATAAACCAAGTTCACAGTAATTGAAGGCTATAATGCATTGGGTGTTTTGCCAATTCATTACTACTGTTATTATTATACAACCTAGATTGTTTAAAATGTTTCTTGGAAAAAAGACCCAATTCATCATTTCTTTAAGGATTTTCATTTAAAGATTTTCTGTATGCTTCTGACATCTCAGCAAGGGAGAATAAGTCTTCTTATCATTGTACTTCTAATACAGCTTTTTAAGTTTTCCTGAACAGGCATCAGGTTCCCAGTATTTGGAGATCATTGCTTTGAACTCGGATACAAATTTGCTTTCTGTTTATAGACCTTTGTCATCTTATCTGAAATCTAACCCTACATGCCTAAGCATAAGACTGAACACACGAGAACATGCTGGTTATGTAAGCCAAATATGACATGAGATTTTTTTTGACAAAGCAGGCTGCATGGGACAGCATGGTCACACATCAGCTGCGAAAAGCAATCTCCTGTCCAAATGTTTAATTTTATTCCAATTGAATTGCTGACATGGCCAGCATTAATATTTTAGGATACTTGTTTATGAAGGCTTGCCTTGTGTTTTGAATAGTATCTATCTGTCTACAAGGAGTCACACTGTGAATATGTAAGGGGAAAAATGTAATAATAATAGCTACTCTTTTGTGGAATCTCTACCATGTGCCTAGCACCTTACTAGATACTTTACATACTTCATCCTGAGCCCTTCTATAAATCCTGCAGGGTGTCTATTTCCCCATTTTGCAGATAAGGATACTAAGTTTCAGAGGGGTAAATTAATTTGCCTAATATCATCTAGCTAGTAAAGTTGATAGTCATAAACCTACTGAAGACCAAGTGACTTCTAGGTCCTGGTTCTTTGTTACACATATTGTCCATTGCTGTGATACCACGAAACTGTAGAATTAATTGTCTCATAGGTTTAGGAAGAAGTTTTTGACACTAAATTAGTACCATTCTGGAGCATTTCACGTACTCTGGCCATGACTACCTGTCTTCCAGTACTGTCTAATATTCTTTGTAACTTCTTCATTACAACCAAGGAAAAAAAAATGGACCTGGACCTCTCTTCTCATCCCTGGTTTCAAGTGCCTTTTTTTTTTTTTTTTTTTTTTTTTTTTAAGGCATTTCTCAAGTATTATGGCACTAGCTATCTTGTCATACTTGTCATTGTATTTTTTACTTAAATTTTTTCATGTCCAGCTGGATGTAGATGGGTGTGCTGGATATAAGCATAGCCTAGATCAGCATTGTCCAGTAGAACTTTCTGCAATGATAGAAATGTCTTATATCTGGGCTATCCCATATGATAGCCACATGAGGCTATTGAGTGCTTGAAATGTGGTGTGTATAACTAAAGAACTGAGTTTTCTATTTTATTTAATTTTGATTAATTTAAATCAAAATAGCCACTTAGAGCTAGTGGCTACTGTATTGGACAATGCACTTTGGGATAGTAACTGATATTTGTGTTTGGTGAATAATAATAGTATTTGAGGAAACCCAATTGTTGGTAGCTTAAAGGTTGCTATTATGTTTTCCACCACCATTAAATCTGGCACGTGGTCAGCTTCAAACCGTATTATCATGGGACCAAATAGATTAGAATAATTGATGTTTCCAAAGCCTTTTTTGATCATCCATGGTCTCATTTGATGAATTTTTCAGATATGATATCATTTAGGATTTGTGTTTACTAATGGATCACAGAAGAAGGGCAGAAGAGCAAAACCATTTATAGCTTCCTTGTGCAGGGTCTCCTCCTCCTGTTGAAATGGACACCAGTCTGGCCTGTTGATGCTCAGGTTGCAGCATGAGGGCCTGTACAAGAATCCATGTACTGTTTTCCCCCTGCTCATTTGTTGAGATTGGAGAAGTGTCTCTCCCTCATTCACTTAGAATATTCATTAATTTTATTTTTTAGGTCTTAAGGAAGTAGAGGCAATTTCTCAATTTAGGGAGCTACACTAATTTGAAAATAAAGTGTAGTTTTTCTTTCTAATATTCTGGAATAAATCCTTGGGGCTTTGATTTTAATTCTTTGTTTTGGAAAATGCAACCCAGAACTCAGAAGTTTTCTGTATAATGCTAGACTCTAAATTGGCATATATCTTCTAAAGAAACTTTTGATGGAATTAAATAATAGATTTTATGTGATATTTTGGAGAGAAATTAATGTCCCTGGAGTTCTGATGTATTTAATTTTTTTCTTGTCCTTTGGAATTTTAAAAAGATACTAATTTTATTACGTGTCGCTTGTGTTACTAAGCATATTTTTTTCTAACATTTTATACTCTCCTTTCTACTGGAGTGTACAACTAATCAACTCTGGATGCTTTTGATATTTCTTACTGTGCCAAGGGCATTGAATGAAGTTCCCTGTAGTGAGAAAAGCGAGCACATGGGACTCGTGACTTTATGTACTCCAACAATAGAGCTTTTATGACATTGGAGGTGGTTAAAAAAGCTAGAAGTAGCTCTTAAACATGGCATCTCTGTGTTGCCTTTTTTTTTTTTTTTTTGTATTCTCAGAGCTGCCAGGAGTGCATCGAGCCTGTAATTTCCTGTTCTCTGAATCCCCCATCTTTCTGCAGCTCCAAGCTTTGTGTCCCACAGCCTGTGACTCTGTGCTAACAAATCGCTATTGTCCAGTGGGGCGAATGGTGGCTGGAACTAAAGAATTGCTGTCTGGTTTCTATTCAAATCCAGGTAGCAAGATATATGAATGGACTTTTCGAATCGTCATGTGAATAACGTCTGCTCGGCATGAAGGCTCAGAGCCACGCTAGGAAGGATTAACTCGTAGGCTGACCACTAACATCCTTTGTGGTATGAGGTAGAAACATTGCCAAGTATCATTTTATTATTATTTTTATTTATTATTTTATTATCATTTTTCTATTTCATACCCCCAAAGTAGGGCTAGCTATTTAATTATTTGGCTCCTTTTCTCTTAATTTTTAGTGTTTCTGTTGATAATGTGTAAGTTTGGGAAAATGCTAAGTAGTTTTTCACTTAGAACACTGTTATTTTCTCTTTAAAGTTTTCTACCTTACATTTATTATAGTATAATTATCTTTACAGCATAGATGTAGAAAGTAAGAGAGAGCTTGTTTTTCCAAGAAAACAACCCTTTAAAATACTTTCCAACCCATGAAGGGAAAAATCCTTCTTTTTTCCCCCAAGTGCATTCTACTTATTACTTTACATATTTCTCCCAAAGTCCAAATTTATGCAAGGAAAATAGAAACAAGTTCAAATGCAATGTATTAACCAAATAAAACAAGTCTCCTTCAAATTAGGAACCAACCTAAGCATTTGTAAAGTATAGCAGAGTCAGGATTCTTTTAAAAATTAGATTTGGAAACTGAACTATATAATTTGTAATTCTCATTTTTCTGTGGGATATCACTTGATCTTTTTCCTGTATACCTGAAAATGTCCACAGGCTTAAAGGGTCACGCTTTTACATTCCTTCTATATCACAGGTACTATGAAGTAAGGAGACTTTTAGGTTTCTTTTTGTCTTAAACTCAGACAGCTTTGTAAGCAGTAGTGTGTAGATTACAAGAGTTAGACAAAAGCAGGCGCGACTGAGAAGAGTTGGTGGGGGAGAAGCTTGGGGCACTTCCTGTCACTCAACACATTCCAGATCACTAAAAAATTTTCACACCCTCTGCATTCCCTCTTGCCCACTCCAGTTCCCGGTATTTTCTGATTCCATATGTTGTGATATTTACCATACTTCTCTCCCTCACTAGGCTCTGACAAGACTGCTTCAGAGGGGATGCATTCCTTTAGATTGCACAAAGCGGAGCTGGGAAAATGGCTGGCAGTTTCAGAATCTAGTCACGATCGCACGCATGAGCACCTCACACATCCATGTCCCTACCCGCCCCCCCTCTCCCGCCCCTGCAGCTGGCTGACCTGTCTCACCCACTGCTGGCCTATCGAACGGCCAGGACTGTCTGGTTTTGGCTCGTGCCTTTGTCCATGTCTGGCTTAGTTCCTCTCTGTCTATGCTTGCCTCTACCCCCACCGCCCCAGGCGGCACAAGTGTTTGGCCACACAAAACTAGAGATAGAAAAGGTGGTGAAAACTTCAAACTTTTCTAGATTCTCCAACAGTTTATTTCTTGTGAATTTCTTCCTTCTTTAAATACTCCATTTTAAGAAAACAAAAAATTAATTATCTAAAGGCAAAGAATGGAAAGCAACCTTTGTGTTCCTTATAATAACTGACTTCATAACTCTCTCCAGCTGCGTTATGGGATGTGTATAAAAAGCTTCTGTTCTGAGAACAAAGGAGCACGTGCAGAAATGAGACGAAAAAATCCACTGACAGTATTCCACTACACAAATTACTTAAAAGATTTTAGTCAAGCCCTTCAACAGATTCAATTTTAAAATGGTTTTTAGTTAAAAAAAAAAAATTGAAAGTGCTTACCCAGTAAAAGAACCGAAGTAGTCCTGAACTGTTACGTAAGACTTTTTACAGTTGGATCTTTGTCAAAAGGGGATGGGGGTGATGGGAGAAAGCAGCAACGACAATCAAAAAAGTTCGAGCTGCTGTGGCTAGAGGACAACTTCTGTGTTTCCAGATAGGATTCTTGCTGTAGAAATGGAACTTCCAGCCAGCACAGCATCCTGTCCCAGTAGAGAAATGAGTTTGTCAGTTAAAAAAAAAAAAAAAAAATTAGATACTGGAACCCAGGCTAGACGAGGTATTGAACCGCGCCAGATTTCCTTGCAGCCCTGTCTGCTCAGCTTGCATTGAACTATATATGACCCAGATGATGGACAGAAGCACATTTAGTCATGTGCACACTGGAAGAAAGCGGATTTGCTGGTCCCTGGCAGTGCAGGGGTTTGTCTTCTGATTGGGCTGTGCCCTGATCGGTGAAATGTGAAGCCCTCACCATTCAGAGGCCGTAATTCAGGACTGGCAGTTTGAGTGTCTGGCTGCCTCTAGTCACCGAGAGAGACTTTGAAGGTGTTGCTTTTGTTTGGTGGCATTACCCACCCAGAGGTTGCTTACACCTCTCTACTAGTGTCAGGAGAAATGCTAGTCTTTCTGAAATACAAATAGGCAGCCGACTTTGCCTGAATCCTAAATCAGCCTATTGTTGATAAACTTGGCTCTAACTGAAACCAGGCATTTGACTTGAAAATTTATTGTGATCCTAACTAAGCTTCATATCCACACCACCCCCTGGTCTTGATTTTATAGGTTTGATAAGGTAAAAATAAAAGTGGCATATTTGACTTTGAAGCCTCTATTTGATATAAATTGCTCTTAATGAAAATTGGGTAGATGGACAGCAGAGAAGTGAAGTTTTAGATTCTGGAGTGTTTGGACATATGAGGAAGAAGCTTTATCTCTTTTTATCCCCTTTGTGAGGCTGTCACTCTTGTCCCAGTCCTAGTCATATTAGAGGTTGCTGAGGGGAAGCTATGAAAGCATGGACCCCACTGAGCTGTGACATAACCTTTAATCATGCAAGACAGCCACGGTCTGCTCTGTTCAGTCTTTCTGAACTAGGGTCGTTGGGGTTTATTTTACATCTTTCTGGGCCACTGGGAAACCAGGTCGTTATACAGGACTGTCATTTATGACATTTTTGTTTAGTACATGGCAGTTGCTTTGTTTATGTAATGCAAGTTGACATTTCTTTAAAGTTTCAAAACAGTAAAGTTGTTTTGTGAGACCTTGGCTCTGATATATGAAATCTACTCTACATGGACCAATCATTTTTTTCCATGGACTTTCTTGTCTCTTTAGAAATTAGCTTATAGAGTCCTAAAGTGATACTTAAACATACCAGTAGTTCTGTTTATTTCCTGCCTTTTTCACACTTGTTGAAATAATTCCATCTGTCTCTTTTGCTGTAAATTTTGGGTTTGGATGTTTGTGTACTTGGAATTTTTTAGGTGTTGACTACATTATGCAGCACCTTCCATATAAGGACTACCCCAGAATTATTCTCTTGTCTTAACCTGAGAAGAGCTGATTTGATGCACTATTAGATACAAGAATGTTCAAAAGAAGAGGAGATGAGCACTCTCTTGCTTTTTGTAAGCCACAGGACAATCTTTTTCTTTTTTTTCTTCTAAGTTGTGGTAAAGTATATGTAACATAAAATTTACTGTGGTAATAATTTTTAAGTGTATAGTTCTTTGGTGTTAAGTGCATTCACATTGTTTTGCAGCCATTATCATCATCCATCCACCACAGAACTCTTCTCCTCTTGCAAAACTGAAATTCTGTACCTATTAAACACTAACTTCCCATTCTTCCCTCCGCCCCAGGCCCTGGCAACCATCATTTTACTGTCTCTTTGATTTTTTTTTTTTTTTTTTTTTTTTTGGAGACGGAGTTTTACTCTTGTTGCCCAAGCTGGAATGCAATGTCACCATTTTGGCTCACTGCAACCTCTGCCTCCTGGGTTCAAACAATTCTCTTTACTCAGCCTCCTAAGTAGCTGGGACTACAGGTGCCCACCACCACACCCAGCTACTTTTTGTATTTTTTGTAGAGACGGGGTTTCACCATGTTGGCCAGGCTGGTCTCGAACTCTTGACCTCAAGTGATTCACCCACCTTGGCCTCCCAAAATCCTAGAATTATAGGCATAAGCCCACTGTGCCTCGCCTCTGTCTGATTTTTGACTACTCTAGATACCTCATATAAGTGGAATAATACAAGATATGTCCCTTTTTGACAGACTTACTACACTTAGCATGATGTCCTCAAGATTCATGCATGTTGTGGCATGTCAGAATTTGCTTACATTTTAAGGCTGAATAATATTCCATTGCATGTGTATACCACTGTCTTAGTCCCTTTAGTGTTGCTGTAAAGGAATATCTGAGGCTGGGTAATTTTTAAAGAAAAGAGGTTTATTTGGCTCACTGTTCTGCAAGCTGTTCAAGAAGCATGGCACCAGCTTCTGGTGAGAGCCTCAAGCTGCCTCCACTCATGGCACAAGGTGAAAGGGAGCTGGTGTGTGCGGAGATCACATGGTAGGAGAGGAGGAGGCAAAAGAGAGAAGGAGGAGGTGCCAGACTACTTTAAAACAATCAACTTTTGCAGGGACTAATAGAGCCAGCACTCACTGACTACTGCAAGAATGACACCAAGACATTCATGAGGGACCTGTCTTCATGACCCAGACACCTCCCACCAGGCCCCACCTCCAATATAAGGGATTAGATTTCAGCATGAGACTTGATGAGGGGGGAGCAAACAAATTTCATCCAAACTGTAGCAACCACACTTTGTATATCCATTCATCTGTCAACTAACATTTAAGTAGCTTCCACTTTTTTGCTATCAAGACAGTTTTTTCTTGACTGTTCTTAAAATGATGTGAGGGCAGCTGGGCACGGTGGCTCAAGCCTGTAATCCCAGCACTTTGGGAGGCCGAGACGGTCAGATCACGAAGTCAGGAGATCGAGACCATCCTGGCTAACACGGTGAAATCCCGTCTCTACTAAAAAATACAAAAAACTAGCCGAGCGAGGTAGTGGGCACCTGTAGTCCCAGCTACTTGTGAGGCTGAGGCAGGAGAATGGTGTAAACCCGGGAGGCGGAGCTTGCAGTGAGCTAAGATCCAGCCACTGCGCTCCAGCCTGGGCGACAGAGCGAGACTCCGTCTCAAAAAAAAAAAAAATGATGTGAGGGCTTCTTTACAGAGCTGTTCTGACCCATCTCAGAAGCTCTTTTCACTTTATAACTTGTAAGGGTTTTGATGGGCCTTTTAACTCTAGAAATTAACTAGTCCCAATATCAGGTTTGCTGGAGAAGGGAAGATTCTTTCCAGCCTTCCTGGATGACACCTAATATGTACTATATTCCTAGTAATTCTGTTATACTTATCATTTATGGGTTTATTTTTCCTGTTACACTGTGAACCCTGCCTGGGCTGGGACCATGGCCAATTGCTCTTGAGTTGTGCCTTGTGCCTCTGTATAGGCACAGGGCCTGTCATGAAGTAGATATCAATAAATATTAGTTGGAAAAAATGTGAATTAGTAAATAGTAATTTGTATTGGGTTTTTATGTGCCAGATGTTTTAAATACATTTAGTTAATTTAATCTTCAAAACAGTCCTTTAAGATACGTATTGTTATCTTGATTTAATAGATGAGGGAACTTGCCGAAGGCCTCAAAGATGTGAAAGGTATAATTGGGATTTGAACGAGGGTTCAAATCCCTTGTTCTCTCTTGACTCATTATGTTAGAGGCAGACTTCATAGTGAGTTGGTGATCAGTGGGTTTGGAAACATGAAATTTAGCTCAGGCATTGGCTCCAAATTAAATAGTCTTTCATTGGGCATTAGGAACTATACCCTTCTGATATGGCTCATGAATGGATATGCAGAGGAGAGCTTGGTTCGCTAGTTACTTGGACCTTTTATAGGGACTTTAGCTGAACAACTAATTGCTGAACTCAGTTGACAAAGGCTCTTCTGTGGGTAAATCCTCTTTCACATGTTATTTTGAAAGTGCAGTAAAATTCTAACATATATGATGTGGCCCTGGAATGGATGCATCAGCTTTATTCTGTGTTTGGCAAGTGTGTGTGTGTGTGTGTGTGTGTGTGTGTTTATACAAAAATGTGTATAAAAGCAACCAGTATCTGGGTATCAGCAACAAAACAAAGGTTTTTATGGCGCTTACATTCTAATGGGGAAACAGAAAAATAAATTCTTAAAGTACTATGAAGTGAAACACGAAGCTACACTGTGAAGAAAATTAGGGTAGTGTGGTGATGGAGAATGACTGACTGATGGGATGTGGTGGATTGGGAGACATCTTGAATGAGGAAATATCGAGCTATGCCTTTCTGAGGAACTGAAGTATGCAAGCTGAGAGCCAAGTCATGACATGAAGAACCTTGGCCTACAAAGAGCCAGTAGAAGAATAATCTGGGTAGTGAGAACGAGAAATTCAAGAGCTCTCATGTGGGATTGAGCTTAGTGTGCTTGAGCCAAAAGGGTAGTATGGCTAAAATGGAGTGAATGCAAGTAGGGATGATGTTGGAGAGGTGGGAAGGGGGCCTATCACATAGGACCTTGTAAGCTATAGTAAGAAATGTGGATTTTTTTCCAAGTGTATTTTTTCCCAAATTTGTTTTTTTTCCCCCAAATAGTAGGACATTGGAAGGTTTTAAGCAGAATGGTAACTTGTTCTGCAGGCCAAGGAAGTCCTTCTGTGTAGTTTTTGTCTGTGTTTAGTCCTCTGAGGCCCCCTTGACACCATCTTTAACTGGAGTTCCTCCCAAGCTGGGAATCTTGCCAAGGTTTTCACATGTCGGTGGCCAGCTCTGAGTGTCCTGAAAGAATGATACTTCTTTTAGAACCATTTTGGGGCTAAAATTGGTTTCATTGCCCTTTCTACAACAGAGAGGGCTTGTTCAACAAGAGCTTCTTCCAGCATTTTCATGCATCACTGTTGCCTGGGTGGGGTTTTGCAGCCTGATTCTCTGTATTAATTTAGGATAAAATTCAGTTATTAATTAGACCTGATCTTTCTTTGTCAGTAATTTAGAAGGACATGTCCTTGGCAAATAATATTGGCTGACCGGTTAATAATATGTACTTAAAGACATACTTCTGGCAATCTGAAATTGACAAGTGAAGAGGACCTTTCTTACTATTCATAAATAAGGTTGTATTCAGCTGTTCTGACTCTAGTATTGTTAATTGCTAACATTTGGCCTACATTAGTTTATTTTTTCAGTGTCTCAAAAACTCTGAAAAGTATAGGCCAGGCGCCAGGGCTTACGCCTGTGATCCCAATGCTTTGGGAGGCCATGGTGGAAGGATTGCTTGAGTCCAAGAGTTCGAGACCAGCCTCAGCAACATAGTAAGACCCCCCCATCTCTACAAAAAGTTAATTTGCCTGGCTTGATGATACGTGCCTATAGTTCTAGCTATTTGTGAGGGTGAGGAGAGGATCCCTTGAGTGCAGGAGTTCAAGGCTGCAATGAACTATGATGATGCCACCATACTCCAGCATGGTGACAGAGACTCTGTGCCTTAAAAAACAACAAAACAAACCTCTGACAAATACAGAAAGTAACAGCATACACCTGATAGTCCCATTTTATAGGCAAGTGACATCTAGTATTTTCATAGTAAAATATCATGTGTTGTCATCTGATACTTTGTTCTTTTTACTTAAAAAAAAAAAAAAAAGTTACTTGCAAGCTACTAAATTGATTTCACAGCCTACTGAAGGGGCAGCCTGAACTTTGGAAAGCACAAAAGGTGAGAAAACTGAGGCTCTGGTGGTTCAGTGTCATATAGCAAGGAAGAGGCAGAGCTGAGACTTGAACCAGAGCTTGATTCCAAAGCTCTTGCTCGTACTATGTTATATAGATTCCCTATTAATGAAACTGAAGGGGAAAAAAAGCACAAATAACCTTTAATAATGATTACATAAAATGTAAATTTCCCAAAGCAGAGGCTGTAGGAAGGGGCAGAAATATTCTTCCTCTGATCATTGCCTCAGCATTTTTCAGAGTTGTTGGCCATTTGGAGTTGTTGGTCCCTCTCTTGGGCAGAATACAGTTGATGCTGCTCATTAGTTATGCTGGGAATGGACAGATTCCCAGAGCACTTACATCTCATTACTCACCTAGCCTTGAGCTAATCTTGGCTTTTTAAAGTAATAGCTGGGTGTGAGACCTAGCTTCTGTGTAAGCACACTCTCAAAAGTGTGCTGTTGCAATGTGACTTGGAATTCATGCTCAGACATGGGAAGAACTGTATCTAGAGTCTGGGTCCATCCCTGGCATTTCTGACCTGGTCATGGTACTAAGTTAATTTTATGGAAAGAAGGAATGATGCCCCTTTTTCTTCTTGGAGCATAAGGCTGTATCAAAAGGAAAGGAAGGAAATTAATTCCTGTTGTTGTCTACTATGAGCCATGCACTGTACTAGGCACATTTGACATTGGTTTTAAATTAATTCTCCTAACAGTGCTGTCAGGGGAACAGTATTGTCCTCATTTTGCAGAGAAGTAATATTGAGGCTCAGAGAGAGGAAATGATTCATGAGCAGTCATATAGCCAGGAAGTAATGAGATTAAGAGAGAAAGTTCATTATACCTTAATTTTAAAAGTCATACCTTTCTCCTTAGAGCTAAGTTGTAGCCCAAGCTGATAAGACAGTTGAGGAGGGGACATTCTTAGGCTTTGTAAATAATAGGTTATATCAGAGGAAGCCTGTGAAAATCCAACAGTGTGGAGATAGAGCTGCTTCTTTACTCCTGTGCATTGAGAGATTTGCCTGGAATACCTACCAGCACCACTTTAAATCAATCCAGACTTAGGGGTTGGGGCTAGTTATTTAGTCTTCATGCAATGGCGTTTCAATAAAAAACAGGAGTTTAGTCTTCTGCTGGTTTCCTTTTTTTTTTTTTTTTTATTATACTTTAAGTTCTAGGGTACATGTGCATAACGTGCAGGTTACATATGTATACATGTGCCATGTTGGTGTGCTGCACCCATCAACTCGTCAGCACCCATCAATTCATCATTTATATCAGG
>NC_045447.1:13935746-13939632 GCF_002776525.5 Piliocolobus tephrosceles
CCCCCCTCCCCATGATAGGCCCCAGTGTGTGATGTTCCCCTTCCCGAGTCCATTGTTCAGTTCAACTCATTGTTCAGTTCCCACCTATGAGTGAGAACATGCGGTGTTTGGTTTTCTCTTCTTGTGATAATTTGCTAAGAATGATGGTTTCCAGCTGCATCCATGTCTCTACAAAGGACGCAAACTCATCCTTTTTTATGGCTGCATAGTATTCCATGGTGTATATGTGCCACATTTTCTTAATCCAGTCTGTCACTGATGGACATTTGGGTTGATTCCAAGTCTTTGCTATTGTGAATAGTGCCTCAATAAACATACGTGTGCATGTGTCTTTGTAGTAGCATAATTTATAATCCTTTGGGTATATACCCAGTAGTGGGATGGCTGGGTCATATGGTACATCTAGTTCTAGATCCTTGAGGAATCGCCATACTGTTTTCCATAATGGTTGAACTAGTTTACAATCCCACCAACAGTGTAAAAGTGTTCCTATTTCTCCACATCCTCTCCAACACCTATTGTTTCCTGATTTTTTAATGATTGCCATTCTAACTGGTGTGAGATGGTATCTCATTGTGGTTTTGATTTGCATTTCTCTGATGGCCAGTGATGATGAGCATTTTTTCATGTGTCTGTTGGCTGTATGAATGTCTTCTTTTGAGAAATGTCTGTTCATATCCTTTCCCCACTTTTGGATGGGGTTGTTTGTTTTTTTCTTGTATATTTGTTTGAGTTCTTTGTAGATTCTGGAAATTAGCCCTTTGTCAGATGAGTAGATTGCAAAAATTTTCTCCCATTCTGTAGGTTGCCTGTTCACTCTGATGGTAGTTTCTTTTGCTGTGCAGAAGCTCTTTAGTTTAATGAGATCCCATTTGTCAATTTTGGCTTTTGCTGCCGTTGCTTTTGGTGTTTTAGACATGAAGTCCTTGCCCATGCCTATGTCCTGAATGGTACTACCTAGATTTTCTTCTAGGGTTTTTATGGTATTAGGTCTAACATTTAAGTCTCTAATCCATCTTGAATTAATCTTCGTATAAGGAGTAAGGAAAGGATCCAGTTTCAGCTTTCTACTTATGGCTTTTAACTAGCTCAGATTTTTTTTTTTCCCCTTTATTCTGCCATTACTTGGACATAGTTTTCTTTTCCTTTGGACTTAAATTAGATTGGCTGTCAAGCTTCTGGACCTCTTTGTTTCGTGGGAGAGGCAGAAGTGGTCAGGTGCCAATGTCTACTTGGGAAGAGGATCAAATTGTATGGGTAGGATTGGGATGGAGGCACAGATCTTAAACTATTACTCTATGGCTGCCAGGAAAATGCATATTTTCTATGTAAAAGAGACTAGCCCAGTGTTAATGCTTTGATTGTATAATTAAAGCCATGGATTTTGGATAATTTCTTTAGATATATAATGAGGCCTATTTTAGTGTAAACCATATACATAGTAGAACTTCGTATTTGTACTTTGTATTTTTGTCCCCAGTTTTATCATCTGGGCAAAGATGGCAAAGTAGATTGGGCAAAAAGAAAAGAAGACAGCCACTGTGGGGCCAATCCCCATGGTAGGTACTTTACATAATTGTTACTTTGAATTCTTACAACATCCTTATTAAGTCGGTATGGTCATTTCCTCTTCCATACGTATTTGGAAATTGAGATCTGACAAGATTAACTAACTTCTCCAAGATTCATAAGACAAAGCCAGTAATCAAACTCAATTTTTGGCTGAGATAAAAGATTAGTAAGACGGAGCCACTGGCTGGGCGCAGTGGCTCATGCCTATAATTCCAGCACTTTGGGAGGCCGAGGTGTATGGATCACTTGAGCCCAGCAGTTTGAGACCAGCCTGGGCAAGATGGCAAAACCCCATCTCTACAAAAAGAAATACAAAAATTAACCAGGCATAGTGGCACACACTTGTAGTCCTAGCTACTTGGGAGGCTGAGGCAGGAGGATCGCTTGTGCTTGGGAAGCTGAGGTTGCAGTGAGCCGAGATGGAACCACTGCACTCCAGTGTGGGCAGCAGAGTGAGACTCTGTCTCAAAAAAAGAAAAACAAAAAGAACTAGTAATGCAGTTCAGTTTGTTGTTTGCTTGTTTTTTGTTCTCCAAAGTCCTTTCTTTTTATTACCTATTTATAGTCTTCACTAAAGCATTGACAGTGCCTTTTGGGGGCATTGCCAGGGTTTGGAGAGTGGTGGTGGTGATTATACCCCTTAGGACAGACTTTTTCCTAAAGTGACAGACTATTCCTGAGTGTTTCAAGTTTAAAAAGAGATGGTAGAGAATTGGTATAATTTCTTCCTTAAGTGTTTACTAGAATTCACCAGTGAGCCCATCTGGGCCTACTGCTTTCTGTTTTGGAAAGTTATTTGTTGCTGTTGTTATTTTAATCGATATATAATTTTATATATTTATAGGGTACATGTGATATTTTGATACATGCATACAATGTGTAATGATCAAATTGGGGTAATAGAGAAATCATGATCTACAGCATTTATCAGCTGTTTGTCTTGGAACATTCCAAATACTTTCTTCTGTCCATTTTGAAATAAGCGGTAAATTGTTGTGAACCACAGTTGCCCTACTGTGCTATCAAATATTAGAACGTATTCCTTTTCTCTAACTGTATTTTTGTACCTATTAACCAACCTCTCCTCATCCCCCACTGCCCCTCTATCCTTCCCAGCCTCTGGTGATCACCATTCTATTCATTACCTCCATGAGATCAGTTGTTTTTTTTAAGCTCCCACATATGAGTGAGAACATGTGATATTTGTCTTTCAGTGCCCAACTTATTCACTTAACAGTTCCATCCATGTTGCTGGAAATGATGGGATTTCATTCTTTTTTATGGCTGAATAATATTCCATTGTGTACTTATACATATTTTATTTATCTGCTCATTTGATGATGGACCCTTAGGTTGATTTCGTGTCTCACATCTTGGCTATTGTGAATAGTGGTGCAATAAACATGGGAGTGCAAGATATCTCTTTGATACACAGATTTCCTTTCTTTTGGAAATATAGCCAGCAGTGGAATTGATGATATGGTAGTTCTATTTTTAGTTATTTGAGGAACTTCCATACTGTTTTCCACAATGGGTGAACTAATTTACATTCCCATCAAAAGTGTAGAAGTGTTCCCCTTTCTCTGCATCCTCACCAGCACCAGTCTTTTTTATAATAGCCATTTTAATGGGGTGAGATAATATCTTGTGGTTTTGATTTTCATTCCTTCAATGATCAATGATGTTGAGTATTTTAAAAAATGTATCTGTTAGCCATTTGTGTGTCTACTTTTGAGAAATGTCTTGATCTTTTTTTTTCCCATTTTTGGATTATTTGGAGCTTTTTGCTATTGAGTTCCTTGTATATTTAGTTATTAATTTCTTGTCAGTGGGATAATTTGCAAATATTTTCTCCCATTCTTTAGGTTGTCTCTTTGTCAGTTGTTTTCTTTGCTATGCAGAAGCTTTTTAGCTTGATACAACCCTATTTGTCAATTTTTGCTTTTGTTGACTGTGCTTTTGAGGTCTAACTCCAAAAATCTTTGCCAGACCAGTGTCTTGAAGCATTTCCCCAGTGTTTTCTTGTAATAGTAGTGTAGTCTCAGGTCTTACATATAAGTCTTCAACCCATTTTGATTTGATTTTTTTAGGTGGTAAGATAATAGGATCTAGTTTCTTTCTTCTGCATATGGACATCTTACTTTCCCATTGCCATTTACTGGAGTGCCTGTCCTTTCGCCAGTGTATGTTCTTGGTGCCTTTGTTGAAAATGATTTGACTGTAAATGTGTGGATTTATTCTGGGTTCTCTATTCTTTTCCATTGGTCTGTGTGTGTGTGTGTGTGTGTGTGTGTGTGTGTGTGTGTGTGTGTGT
>NC_045447.1:13939642-14003702 GCF_002776525.5 Piliocolobus tephrosceles
TGTGTGTGTGTGTGTGTGTGTGTGTGTGTGTGTGTGTGTGTGTGTGTTTAATGCCCCTACCACACTGTTTTGCTTACTATAGTTTTGTAGTATGTGTTGAAGTCAGGTAGTGTGATACCTCCACCTGTGTTCTTTTAGTTCAGGATTGCTTTGGCTGTTTGGGGTCTTTTGAGGTTTCATATGAATTTTAGGATTATTTTTTCTATTTCTGTGAAGAATGTCATTGGTATTTTGGTAGGAATTGCTTTTTATCTGTAGATCTCTTTGGATAGTGTGGATATTTTAACAATATTCTTTCACTTTATGGACGTGGGATGTCTTTCCTTTTTTGTATGTAATCCCAAAATTTCATCAGTGTTTTATAGTTTTCATTGTCGAGATCTTTCACTTTTGTGGTTAATTTTATTTCTAGGTATTTTATTTTTTAGAGCTTTTGTAAATGTGATTGCTTTTCTGATTTTGTTTTCTTATTGTTTGCTATTCACATATAGAAATGCTACTGATTTTTGTATGTTGATTTTGTATCCTATAACATCACTGATTTTGTTTGAGTTCTAATGCTTTTTTTTTTTTTTTTTTAAAGCAGCATCTTTAGGTTTTCCAAATATAAGATCATGTCTGCAAACAAGGATAGTTTGACTTCTTCCTTTACAGTTTGGCTGCCCTTTATTTCTTTCTCTTGTCTACTTTTAATTGCTCTGGCTTGTACATTCAGTACTATTTGAATAAGAGAGATGAAAGTCGGCATTCTTGTTCCAGTTCTTAGAGAAAAGGCTTTCAGTTTACCCCCATCCAGTGTGATGCTAGCTGTGAGTTTGTCATAGATACATGGTCTTTATTATATTTTAAGGTATGTTCCTTCTATACACAGTTTTTGAGTTTTTATTTTTAAGTGGTATTGAATTTTGTTAAATAGTTTTTTAGCATCTTTTAGAATGATCACATGTATTTTATTTATTTAGACAGAGATGGGATCTCACTATGTTGCCCAGGCAGGTCTCAAACTCCTGGATTTGAGTGATCCTCCTGTGTTGGCCACCCAAAGTGCTGGATTACAGGCGTGTGGTGGATTACAGCCACCATGTCTAACCTGGTTTTTGTTCTTGATTCTGTTAATGTAATGTATCATGTTTATGGATTTGTATATGTTGAATTATCCTTGCATCCCTGGGATGAATCCCACTTGATCATGGTGAATGATTTTTTTTAATGTGTTGCTGAATTCAGTTTGCCTAGTATTCTATTGCGGATTTTTGCATCTGTGTTCATCAGAGATACTAGCCTGTAGTTTTTGTTGTTGTGTCTTTGGCTTTGGTATCAGGGTAAGGATAGCCTTATAGAATGAGTTTGGAAGTGTTCCTTTGTCTTCAATTTTTTGGAATAGTTTTGCATACCGTTGGTACTAGTTCTTTAAATGTTTCATGGAATTCAGCAGCAAAACCATCACGTCCTGGGCTTTTCTTTGATGGGAAACTTTTTATTACTGCCTCTTTCTTGTTACTCGTTATTGTTCTGTTAAGATTTTCTATTCCTTTTTTTCTTTCTTTCTTTTTCTTTTTTCTTTTTTTTTTTTTTTTTAGATGGGAGTCCCACTTTGTCACCCAGGCTGGAGTGCAATGGTGCGATCTCGGCTCACTGCAACCTCTGCCTCCCAGGTTCAGGCGATTCTCCTGCCTCAGCCTCTGAGTAGCTGGGATTACAGGCACGTGCCACCATGCCCAGTTAATTTTTGTATTTTTAGTACAGATGGGGTTTCACCATGTTAGCCAGGCTGGTCTCGAACTCCTGACCTCAAGTGATCTGCCTGCCTCAGCTTCCCAATGCCTCAGCCTTCCCAATTACAGGCGTAACCACTGCGGCTGGCCCCTATTTCTTTATGTTTTAATCTTGGTAGGTTGTGTATGTCCATTTCTTTTAGATTTTCCATGTTACTGGCATGTAGTTAGTTGTTCATAATAGTCTCTAATGATGCTTTGTATTTCTGAAATGTCTCCTTTTTCATCTCTGATTTGGTTCTTTATTTGGGTCTTCTCTCTTTTTTTTCTTTTTTTTTTTTTTTTTGAGACGGAGTCTTACTCTGCCGCCCAGGCTGGAGTGCAGTGGCCAGATCTCAGCTCACTGCAAGCTCCGCCTCCCGGGTTTAGGCCATTCTCCTGTCTCAGCCTCCCGAGTAGCTGGGACTACAGGCGCCCGCCTCGTCGCCCGGCTAGTTTTTTGTATTTTTTAGTAGAGACAGGGTTTCACCATATTAGCCAGGATGGTCTCGATCTCCTGACCTCGTGATCCACCCATCTTGGCCTCCCAAAGTGCTGGGATTACAGACTTGAGCCACCGCACCCGGCCACTCTTTTTTTTCTTAGTCTAGTTAACAATTGGTTGATTTTGTTATCTATTTAAAAAACCAGGGCCAGGCATCGTGACTCATGCCTATAATCCCAGTGCTTTGGGAGGCCAAGGTAGGAGGATCACTTGAGGCCAGGAGGTTGGGACCAGCCTGGGCAACATGGTGAAGCTTTGTCTCTACAAAAATGAAATAATTAGCCAGTTCTGCTGGTGTGAGCCTGTAGTCCTAGCTACTGCGGAGACAAAGGCAGGAGGATCATTTAGCCCAGGAGTTTGAGTAAGGTGAGCTGTGATCATAGTACTGCACTTCAGCCTGGGCAACAGAGTGAGACTCTATCTGTTAAAAAATTTAAAAACTGGCTGGGCGCGGTGGCTCAAGCCTGTAATCCCAGCACTTTGGGAGGCCGAGACGGGCAGATCACAAGGTCAGGAGATCGAGACCATCCTGGCGAACACAGTGAAACCCCATCTCTACTAAAAAAAAAATACAAAAAACTAGCCGGGCGAGGTGGTGGGTGCCTGTAGTCCCAGCTACTCAGGAGGCTGAGGCAGGAGAATGGTGTAAACCCGGGAGGCGAAGCTTGCAGTGAGCTGAGATCCGGCCACTGTATTCCAGCCTGGGAGACAGAGCAAGACTCTGTCTCAAAAAAAAAAAAAAAAAAAAAAAAATTTAAAAACTCCACAGCCACAACTTTTTGTTTTGGAAAGTTAATAATTGTTGATTAAATTTCTTTAATAAATGTGGGCGTATTTAGATTGTCTCTATTTTCTTGTATGTGTTTTGGCAGATTGTGCCTTTCAAAGAATTGGTCTATTTCATATAGGTCAAGCCTGTCCAACCCACAGCCCAGGATGGCTTTGAATGTGGCCCAACACAAATTCGTAAACTTTCTTAAAACATTAATTTTTTTCCATTTTCTTTTAAAGCTCATTAGCTATTGTTAGTGTTAGTGTTAGTGTATTTTATGTGTGGCCTAAGACAATTACTCTTCCAGTGTAGCCCAGGGAAGCTAAAAGATTGGACACCCCTGATCTAGGTTATCAAATTTGTGGACATAGACTTATTCATTCATTATGTTCCTTTATTTTCCTTTTAATGTCTATAGGATCCATAGTGAGGTCCCCTATTTCATTTTTTTGAGCTTTTTTGAGGTGTGATTGACAGACACTATTTTATTTCTGATACTAGTAATTTGTGTCCTCTTTGTTTTTTGCTTAGTTAGCCTTGCTAGAGGCTTGTGGATTTTATTGATCTTTTCAAAGAACCAGCTTTTGTTGATTTTTGGTTTTGTTAATTTTCTTTGTTGATTCCCTGTTTTTAATTTCATTGATTTCTGCTCTAATTTTTATTATTTCTTTTCTTCTGCTTGCTTTGGGTTTAATTTTGTCTTTTTCTAGTTTCCTAAGGTGGAAGCTTGGTTTTAGATCATCTTTTCTAATATATTCATTCAGTGCTGTAACTCTTCCTCCAAGCACTACTTTCATTGCATCCCACAACATTTGATAAGTTATGTTTTTATTTTTATTTAATTCAAAGTATTTTTCTCTTGAGATGACTTCTTTGACCCATGTTTTTATTTAGAATTGTATTATTTAATCTTTATGTGTTTGAGATGTTCCAGATACCTTTCTGTTATTCTAGTTTAATTCCATTGTGGTCCGAGAGCAAACATTGTATGATTTCTATTATTCTGAATCAGTTAAGATGTGGTTTATGGGCCAGAATGTGGTCTGTTTTGGTAAATGTTTCATGTCAACTTGAGAAGAATGTGAAATCTGCTGTTACTGAATTGGATGAAGTATTCTATAGATGTCAGTTATATCCAGAAGATTGGTAGTGCTGTTGAGTTCAGCATGTTTTTAATGACTTTCTGCCTTCTGGATTTTTGATAGAGGGTGGATTTATCTATTTTTTCTTGTAGTTCTATCAGGTTTTGCTTCAAGTATTTTGACATTCTCTTATTAGATGCATACACATTAAGGATTGTTATGTCTTTTTAGAGTATTGACTCCTTTATCGTTAGTAATGCCCCTCTGTATCCTGATAAATTTCCTCACTCTAAAGTCTGCTCTGCTTCCACTTTCTTTCAGTTGGTGTTAGCATGGTATGTATTTCTCCATCCCTTTATTTGTATTCTTTATGTGTCTTTGTATTTAAAGTAGGTTTCTTGTAGACAGCATATAGTTGGGTCTTGTTTCTTGATTCACTCTTAACAATCTGCCTTTTAATTGGTGCATTTAAACCATTGATGTTCAAAGTGATTACTGATGTAGTTGATTAATACCTGCTATATATTTATTGTTTTTTGTTGTCCTTGTTCTTTTTCTCTTCTACACATTTCCTATGTTTTGTGTTTTTAATTATTTTATGTGCTTCCATTTTCTCTCATTTCTTAGTATAACAGTTGTACTTTTAAAAGTTCTTCTAGGCCTGGCACGGTGGCTCATGCCTATAATCCCAGCACTTTGGGAGGCCAAGGCGGGTGGATCACGAGGTCAGGAGATGGAGACCATCCTGGCTAACACAGTGAAATCCCGTCTCTACTAAACAATACAAAAAATTATCTGGGTGTGGTGGCAAGCGCCTGTAGTCCCAGCTACTCGGGAGGCTGAGGCAGGAGAATGGTGTGAACCCAAGAGGTGGAGCTTGCAGTGAGCCGAGATCATGCCACTGCACTCCAGACTGTGAGAGAGAGAGAGAGCGAGGCTCCGTCTCAAAAAAAAAAAAAAAATTTTTTTTTTTTTTAGTTGTTTCACTAAAGATTGCAGTATATATATTTACAAGCAATCCAAGTCTGTTTTGCTGTCATTCATTTTGTTTCCATTAGGGTTTGCACTTGATGTTGTACATTCAATGTGTTTTGGCAAATGTATAATGGCATGACTTGGGTTTTTCTATGTGGAGGTTTAGTTTGTATTCCTGAATATGGAATTTGGAGAACATTGGTTTCATGAATTCCACAAAACAGAATATTCCTGGAAAATCTGAAGTACAGTCACTGTATGTAGATGCCTCAGGTCAGTTCTAATGCTAATTTGCTTTGGCTAGTGCTTGGAGGGTCCTTGGAGTACACACTAGTTCGTAAGTAAAGGACAGGGATGCAGTCTCATTTGTTCAGGTGGCTTGACAAAGGCTGTAAAATCTGTCATAGTAATGGGGCTGGAGAACGTAGAATCAGGTAGATCTGGTTTCTCCATCGTGCAGCTGGAATTTAGACACATATGAGTTTGGATACAACTTTTTCCCTTTTCCTAATGTCTCTAAAATATGTGGTACACGTTAAAAGTTTAGAAAGTGACTCAATTGGCCAGGCACGGTGGCTCACACCTATAATCCCAGCACTTTGGGAAGCTGAGGCGGGCGGATCACCTGAGGTCAGGAGTTTGAGACCAGCCTGGACAACATGGTGAAAACGCTGTCTCTACTAAAAATACAAAAAGTTAGCCAGGGGTAGTGGCGCATGCCTGTAATCCCAGCTATTTGGGAGGCTGAGGCAGGAAAATTGCTTGAACCCAAGAGACGAAGGTTGACTGCACTCCAGCCTGGCAACAGAGCGAGACCATGTCTCAAAAAAATAAATAAATAAATAAAGAGAGAGACTTAATCTTCAAGAGGATCGGTATACACCTCTTCTTCAGTTGTCTGGTGAAAGGATGGAAAATTAGGCCAGGAGCAGTGGCTCACACCTGTAATCCCAGCACTTTGGGAGGCCGAGGCAGGCGGATCATGACGAGGTCAAGAGATCAAGACCATCCTGGCCAACATGGTGAAACCCTGTCTCTATTAAAAATACAAAAATTAGCTGGGCATGGTGGCGCATGCCTGTAATCCCAGCTACTTGGGAGGTTGAGGCCAGAGAATCACTTGAACCCAGGAGATGGAGGTTGCAGTGAGCAACCTTGTCTCAAACCCAGAAAGAATGGAAAATTAAAAACATCTTTTACCACGTATAAATTTATAGTGATTTTTAAAATATATTTAATTTTTTCTGATTAAAAAAAATGAAAAGAGTACCCTTTTCTGTCTCTTTTTTTTTTTGAGATGGAGTCTCACTCTTTGCCCAGGCCAGGGTGCAGTGGTGCCTCAGACTCCTGGACTCAAGCAATCCTTCCATGTTAGCCTCCTAAGTAGCTAGAACTTAACAGGTGTGTACCACCACACCTGGCTTTTTTTTTTTTTTTTTTTTTTTTTTTTTTTTTTTTTTTTTTTTTTTGAGACGGAGTCTGGATCTGTCGCCCAGGCTGGAGTGCAGTGGCCGGATCTCAGTTCACTGCAAGCTCCGCCTCCCGGGTTTACGCCATTCTCCTGCCTCAGCCTCCCGAGTAGCTGGGACTACAGGCGCCCGCCAGCTCGCCCGGCTAGTTTTTTTTGTATTTTTTAGTAGAGACGGGGTTTCACCGTATTAGGCAGGATGGTCTCGATCTCCTGACCTTGTGATCCGCCCGTCTCGGCCTCCCAAAGTGCTGGGATTACAGGCTTGAGCCACCGCGCCCGGCTTTTTTTTTTTTTTTTTTTAAAAGATTGAGTCTCACTCTGTTGCCAGGCTAGCATGCAGTGGTGTGGGATCTTGGCTCACTGCAGCCTTCATCTCCTAGGCTCAAGCAGTCCTCCCACCTCCACCTCCTGAGTACCTGGGACTATAGGTGCCAGCATCAGCCTGGCTAATTTTTGTATTTTTGGTAGAGATGGGGTTTCATCATGTTTCCCAGGCTGGTATTGCACTCCTGGGCTCAAGTGATCCACCCGCCTCAGCCTCTCAGAGTGCTGGGATTACAGGTGTGAGACACCATGCCTGGCCTGGCAAAATTTTTAAATTTTTTCATAGAGACAGGGTTTCACTGTGTTGCCCAGGCTGGTCTTGACTTCTGGCCTCAAGTATCTTCCCGCCTCAGCCTCCAAAAGTGATGGGATTACAGGTGTGAGCCACTGTGTCCAGCCCTGTTTTCTTTGATTTTTAAAGGTAATACATATTCACTGTCAGTCATGTCTTTTAGCTTGTTTCCCCGTCCCTCCCCCACCCCCTGAGGGCTTTATAGTTAAGGCGTGTAACTGGTACTCATTTGAGAGGTGCTAGATAAAGCTAAAACCATTAAAAGCTCAAGAGACATGAAGAATGATTTTGGCCTTTGAGACCTACACCAACCCTTCTTTCTAGATCCAGGCCGTAATTCTTAATGCCTTTCAAATATTTCCATCTACCTGACCCTGTGGTTTCTCAAGCCTGCCCACTTTCTTATCTTTCTTATTTCTTTAATAGGACTAGACACACAGAATTAAAGCTTTGGTCTCCCCTGCTAACTCCCTCTCTCTTGGCTTCCACATCTATCAACCAGCCAATTTGGTCATCTCAGTCTACGCGTTGTCTTTTATATTTTTCCTTCATCACCAAATGACCACCTTCTCCCTCCACCACCCTGCCCCACAGTTATTTTTTAAAGCTTGCCTCCATTGGTCACTTTATATGCAAGAAACAATGTTAAATGGCTCTCAACTGGGGTTGATTTGGCAATATGGAGACTTTTTTGGTTGTCATGACAGGGGATGGAAAAGAATTGTTACTGTCCTCTAGTAAGTAGAGGCCAGGGATTCTGCTAAATATTTTATAATGCCTAGGACAGTTACCCATTAAAAAAAATTATTTCACCTGAAACGTGAATAGTGTAGAAGTTGAGAAATTAAATTATGTTAAGCATTTCATGTTATTTTGTTCTGACAGCAACCATTTACATGGGTCTTACCATCCCCATTTTATAGATAATAAATAAAGTTGCTGGGTGCAGTGCCTCAGGCCTGTAATCCCAGCACTTTGGGAGGCCGAGGTGGGTGGATTTCCTGAGGTCAGGAGTTCGAGACCAGCCTGGCCAACATGGCAAAACCCCAAATACAAAAATTAGCTGGGCGTGGTGGTGCATGCTTCTAGTCCCAGCTACTCGGGAGGCTGAGGCAGGAGAATCTGCTTGAACCCAGGAGGTGGAGGTTGCAGTAAGCCTAGATCGCGCCACTGCACTCCAGCCTAGGTGACAGAGCAAGACTCGACTAGTCGTCTCAAAAGAAAAAAAAAAAGAAGCACACAAACTGACTGAGCTGTTAAGTGATAGTGATAGAGCCAAGTTCAAACTTAGGTCTAACTCAGAGCCTGAGCTAATATTGGGCCATGATAGTCAGCCTATTCGTAACTCAGGCCTGTATGTTTTACCTGTACTATTACAGTGAGCTCCTACCTGATCCCTTTGCCTCTTGTCTCTCCATTTAACCCTGTCTTAAGCACAGAATAAGGCTCTAATTATGCTGCATAATATGTTAACAATCTTTTACTGCATATAAAGTGTAGCTTTAGTTTCCCAGCCTGGCATTTAAGCCAAGGATACTGTAGTCAGTTTCTGACCTATCTTCCCAACTAATTTTCCACAGCTCTCTCTCTTTTTGAAACAGGGTCTCACTGTGTTGCTCAGGCTGGAGCAGTCATAGCTCACTGCAGCCTCAAGCTCCAGGACTGAAGCAATCCTCCTGCCTCAGCCTCCCAAGCTGGGACTATAGACATGCAACAGCATGCTTGGCTAGTTTTTATTCTTTGTAGAAATGGAGTCTCACTATGTTTCCCAGCCTGGTCTCAAACTACTGACCTCAAGCAGTCTTCTTGCCTTGGCCTCCTAAGTGCTAGGATTAAAGGTATGAGCCACCATGCCTGGCCTCTTCTTTTCAAAGTTCTAACACATACTTTCTTTTCCTTTTTTCTTCTTCTTCTTTTTTTTTTTTTTTCTTTTTTTTTTGGGACAGATTTTCACTCTTGTTGCCCAGGCTGGAGTGCATTGGGGCGATCTCGGCTCATAGCAACCTCTGCCTCCTGGGTTCAAGCAATTCTCCTGCCTCAGCCTCCCGAGTAGCTGGGATTACAGGCATGCATCACCATGCTCAGCTAATTTTTTTATTTTTATTTTTTAATAAAGACAGAGTTTTGCCATGTTGGCCAGGCTGGTTTCGAACTCCTGACCTCAGGTGATCTGCCTGCCTTGGCCTCCAAAAGTGCTGGGATTACAGGTGTGAGGCACCATACCCGGCGACTTTGTGTTTTACTTATTATCTATAAAATGGGGATGGTAAGACCCATGTAAATGGTTGCTGTCAGAGCAAAATAACATATGAAATGCTTGACATAATTTAATTTCTGAAATTCTTATTTTAGCTTGTCTATAGTTTTCAGTATTCTATAATATATATACTGCTGTTGTAATTTAAAAGGTTATTTTGAATGAAGGGAAAAGGGTAATCAAGCCCATTTATATAGAATTAGGGATCACAAAGTAAAGTGATCTTACATTTTTATTTAAAATACTCTGTGTATGTTGCTACTAAAAATACAAAAATTAGATGAGTGTGGTGGTGCGTGTCTGTAATCCCACTCTGGTGCTGACAAGGAGAGAGAGATGTGTATGTGTGTAAAAAAGATTGGACTGGGGGTGTGGTGGCTCATGCTTTGTAATCCTAGTGCTTTGGGAGACCAAAGCAGGATTGCTTGAGGCCAGTAGTTTAAAACTAGAGTGGGCAACACAGCGAGACCCCGTGGCCACAAAAACATTTTAAAAGTAGGCATAGTGGCATACTTCTGTAACCCTAGCCACTTGGGAGGCTGAGGTAGAAACATTGCTTGAACCCAGGAGTTCAAGGTTACAGTGAACTACGATCACTCCACTGCACTCTAACCTGGGTGACATGAGAACCTTCCTCTAGAAACAAAACCAAAATAACACAAAATAAAAGTTAACATCCTTCAGTACCAAACATTTGTGGAAAATACCATATGGAAACACCCCTTTTATTCAAAAGATCTTAAGATAAAGCATTTGATGAAAGAAAGGAATGTTCTAAGGTTATCTTTCCTGAGTAATAGGTAGCAGAATCTGAAGAGCATTAAGAGATTCCCTCTAAATTCTAAAAATATCTTTATTAAACCTAGTTTGCAACTGGCTGAATTACATCTCAGAATTCCATTCCTCTGGATTAAGATCATTGTTTTCAAAGTGTGTTCTGCAGGACCCTAGGATGATGCCATGGATGTTCTTCAGAGCTTCCACATGTTTTTTCTCAAATTTCCATTTAATTTCCTTTTATGCATTTTAAAAATGGAAATAAAATGAACACCCAGAGGTGTTACATATCAAATTTTAAAACATAGGTGCATCAACACATTACCCTGTATGACAGGGTGTTTTGTACAGCCCTGCTATCTAAGTGAAAGATGTCCTAATGTTGGATATACTCATTGTTTCTGCTGCTGCTTCCTTTCTCTCTTTAACATACTCCAGTGAGGCTTTTGAACTCACCATACCGTTGAAACAACTTGGTCAAGGTAACCACAGACCTCTGCATTGTTAAAATGTGTTTAAATGCTCAATTCTCAGTGTAATCTTACTCAGCCTCTCAGCAGCGTTTGATAGTTGATCCATTTGCCCTCCTCCTTGAAAGACTTTCTTCCCTTGCCTTTCAGGATTGTTGCTCTCTGTTGGTCCTCTTCCTACCTCACTGGCTACTCCTTTGCTAATTCCTTCTCAGGTTAGCTCTCTTACTGTCCCTGTCTACATTGAACCATACAGTAGAGAGGTTAAGAACATGTACTTGACCCACTTGATAGGGCTAAGTTTGAGATTTGGTTCTTTTGGTAACTAGCCATGAGACCTTGAGCAAAGTAAACCAGCCTCATTTAGTCTTTGGCCTCATTTGTAAAATCGGGATGCTGTCTATGTCTAGCTCACAGAGGATTGCTGGGCTTCAGTAAGAGTTAGGACCTGGCACACTGTGAGTGCTCAGTAAATGTTAGTGACCTTGTTATTGTTGGCATATTATTTCTCCATTTTAAAAATACACACCCCTGCATTTCTAATTGTATGAGCTATGGAGTCAGAATTCTTGGATTTAAATCCTTAGCTCCATTACTAGTTGTATTAACTTAAGCAGATTACCTATCCAGCATGTACTTACTTCAGTCTCTGTTATCTAGAAATATAATAGTACTCGTTCCATAGAGTTTGTTTAAGGATTAAATAAGAATGTATGTAAAACACCTAGACTAGGTCTGGCCCATAAGTGCTCAATTGTGTTAGCTGTTATGGCTACTCTTCTAGCACTTTCTATTTACCTGTGTTATTATACTTAACCAATGTACTTGTAGCTCCCTTTTTAGAAAATCAGCTCCCCTTGAAGACAAGGATTATACTGTATTCATTCTTGTATCTTGACTAGTATGGCAAAACTTAGTTGGATAATTATATGTCACTTAAGGGCTTTCACAAGCATCACCTTATTTGAGCCTCACAAAAATCCTGTGAGGTAGACACAGTGCTAGTAATTGTCTGCATAAGTAGAAAAGATAGGTTACATGCCTATCATGCTGTAGGCATTGAGTCTTCCTTCTCATTATTTATTCCGTTTTAACTTTCATAGCTATTGTGAAAGGTGTTACTTAGCATTTCATTTTAAATGTAAGAAACCTGAGGCTCAGAAAGCTTAAGTAATATGACCAAATTCAAGCAGCCCATGATCTTCAGAGCCTGAATGCATGTTTTTACAAAGCATTGCACTAGTGAATTTTCATGGCCAGGTGTCAGATTTGATGATACACAAGCCACAATCTTGTTCTATTCCTGTCTTTGCTTTGGGAAATCTGGCTACCTTGTCTCCTGAAATAACTATTGATGCCAAATGCCGTAGTAATGTCAGGAGAGAAAACTGTCAGTAAAAGACCATAGGAAAAATTGGTCTTAGATTTGTTAGTATTTCTGTGTTTTAGAGACTGCTAAGAAGAAGTAGGTAGATGAGCCTATCCAGTCTGATGCCTATACCAGTGATTTCAAAGGGTCCTTGAACTGATTTTTTTTTTTTTTTTTAACACCAAAGAGACAGATGTCTCACTCTACCCAGGTTGGAGTACAGTGGCGTGATCATAGCTCACTGTAATGTCAAACTCCTAGGCTCAAGCAATCCTTCTGCTTTAGCCTCCTGAGTAGCTAGGACTATAGGTACACAAGCCACCACATCCAGCTAATTTTTAAATTTTAATTTTTTGGAGAGATGGGATCTCACTGTATTGTCCAGGCTGGTCCAGAGCTCCTAGACTCAGGCTATCCTTCTCCTGCCTAAGCCTCCCACAGTGCTGGGATTACAAGCATGAGCTATCATGCCCAGCTCCATTTAACATTTTTATACCATCCAATTAGTTTAGAGTTCCTTTTTTTTTTTTTTTTTTTTTTGAGAGGGAGCCTCACTCCGTCACCCAGGCTGAAGTACAGTGACACAGTCTCAGCTCACTGCAACTGCAACTTCTGCTTCCCAGGTTCAAACAATTACCGTGCCTCAGCTTCCTGAGTAGCTGGAACTACAGGCATGTGCCAACATACCCGGCTAATTTTTCGTACTTTTAATAGAGACGGGGTTTCACCATGTTGGCTAGGCTGGCCTTGAATTCCTGGACTCAAGTGATCTGCCCACCTCGGCCTCCCAAAGTGCTGGAATTACAGGCATAAGCCACTGCACGTGGCCAGTTGGAGTTCTTTTTGTGGGAGATGGTGTAGAATTTGGAATCAGACTTGATTTGAAAAAGTTACCTAACCTCTCTGAGTCTTTTTTTCTTGCATGTACAGTGAAGAGAAAATACCTACATGGCAGAGTTTTGAGCATTAAGTGCGGTAAAGTATGTATAACACCTTGCCTAGTATGTAATAGATATTTAATGGTAGCTACAGTAAGTATGTGTTATTAAATGGTAGCTGCAGTAAGTATGTGTTATTCCCACCTGTAGGAAGAATTCCAGCTTTCCTAATCTGGCCTTCTTCAACATTCTTGTCTCTTCTCCTGCCGTTCACTGTCATGTACTTAAACTCTAGCTACACAGAATTACTAATGTTTTTAGAAAACCCATGCTTTTATGCTACCATGTCTTTGTACATGCTACTGTGTCTGTCTAGAATGCACTTTCTACTCTCTCCCTTTTCTCTGCCTGTTGGTAGCCTACTACTTCAAAATGGAGCGCAAATGCTACTTGTGATTATGAAGTTTTCGTCATACCCCTAGAGAGATGCATCACTTTTGCCTCTGGGTTCCCATTAGCACCTTATTCATGCTTTCCTCTAATGTAGTACATTAGTTTATTTCCTGATCTGTCTCCCTCACGGATTCTAGAGGAAAGTGACCTGGTCTTAGTGTTTCTTTGTAATTCTGCGTCAGCAGAGTACATTACTATATCTCATTTGGGATATCCCTTTCAATTTGAGTTCTAGATGTGGAAAAATGTAATGGCAGATCTCATCATGTTAAACAAATCTCTGTGAGGTACCATAATCAAGACAGTGTGGTATTGGGCAAAGAACAGACAAATAGAGCAGTAGGACGGAATAGAGAGCCTAGAATTAGATCTTTATAAATGCAGTCAACTGATCTTTGACATAGAGAAAAGACAGTACAATGCAGGAAACAGTCTTTTCTTTCAACAGGTGGTGCTGGAACAACTAGACATCAATATGCAAAAAAATGAATGAAGACAGGGACCTTATACCCTTCACAAAGGTTAACTTGAAATGGATCACAGATATAAATGTGAAATGAAAAACTGTAAAACTCCTAAAAGATAAAAAGGAGAAAACATAGATGACTTTGGGTATGATGGCATGACTCTTTAGACACAACACCAAAGGCACAATCTATGAAATAATGAATGAATAACCTGTACTTCATCAAAATTAAAACTTTCTCTTGGCCGGGCACGGTGGCTCAAGCCTGTAATCCCAGCACTTTGGGAGGCCGAGATGGGCGGATCATGAGGTCAGGAGATCGAGACCATCCTGGCTAACATGGTGAAACCCCGTCTCTACTAAAAAATACAAAAAACTAGCCGGGCATGGTGGCGGGCGCCTGTAGTCCCAGCTACTCAGGAGGCTGAGGCAGAAGAATGGCGTGAACCGGGGAGGCGGAGCTTGCAGTGAGCTGAGATCCGGCCACTGCACTCCAGCCTGGGCGACAGAGCAAGACTCCGTTTCAAAAAAAAAAAAACAAAACAAAACAAAAAACAAAAAACACTTTCTCTCCTATTGAAAACACTGTCATTGGAATGAAAAAACAAACCACAGACTAGGGGAAAACATTTGAAAAGAAAATACCTGATGAAGGACTGTTATTTAAAATGTCTAAAGAACTTTTAAAACTCAATAATAAAGACATAATTTGATTATAAGACTGGCCAAAGGGCTTAACAGATACCTCACCAAAGACAATAATATAGGTGGTAAAAAAGAATACGAAAAGATGCTCCACATCATATGTCATCAGGGCATTGCAAATGAAAACAACAATCAGAAACCACTACACAACTATTAGAATGGCCAAAATTCAGAATACTGACGACAACAAATGTTAGTGAGGATGTGGAAGAGGAGGAACTTCTTTTCATTGCTGGTGGGAATGCAAAATGATACAACTACTTTGGAAGACAGTTTGTCTTACAAAATTAAACATGCTCTTACCATATGATCTAGCAGTTTTCTCCTTGATTAATCCAAATTAATTGAAAACTAATGTCTACATAAAAACCTGCATATGGATGATTATAGCAGCTTTATTCATAATTGCTAAAATATGCAAGCAACCAAGATATCCTTCAGTAGGAGAGTAGGTAACAGTGGTATATCCTGACAATGGAAAATTACTCAGTTCTAAAAAGAAATATGCTGTCATGTCATGAAGAGACATGGAGGAGACTTAGATGCATATTACTAAGTGAAAGAAGCCAGCCTTAAAAGGCTACATGCTGTATGAGTCTGTTCTCACACTGCTGTGAAGAAGTACCTGAGACTGGGTAATTTATAAAGAAAAGAGATTTAATTGACTCACAGTTCTGCATGGGTGGGGAGGCCATAGGAAACTTACAATCATGGTGGAAGGCACCTCTTCACAGGGGGGCGGGAGAGAGAATGAACGCAGAGCGAAAGGGGAAGCCCCTTACAAAATCATCAGATCTTGTGAGAAACTAATTCACCATCACAAGAACAGCATGGGGGAAACCAGCACCATGATGCAATTATCTCTACCTGGTCCCGCCCTTGACACGCGGGGATTATTACAATTCAAGGTGAGATTTTGGTGGGGACACAGAGTTAAACCATATCACTATATGATTCCAACCATATGACATTCTGGAGAAGGCAAAACTATAGAGATAGTAAAAAGTCAGTGGTTACCAAGGGTTAATGGGGAGGGAGGGATGAATAGGATAGTCAGAGCACAGAGGATTTTTAGGGCTGTAAAGCTACTCTTCGTGACACTATTCCATTATAATAGTAGATACATGTCATTATGTATTTGTTAAAACCCATTTAATATGCAGCACCCAAGAGTGAACCTTATTGTAAGTTACGGACTTAGGTGATAATGATATGTCAATGTAGTTTCATCATTTGTATCAAATATACCCCTCTGGTGTGAGATTTTGATAGCAGGGGAGGTCATGCATATGTGGGGGTGGGGAATATGGGAAATCTCTACGCCTTTAATTTTGGTGTGAACCTAAAACTGCTCTGAGAAATAAAGTCTCTCTTTTTTTTTGAGACGGAGTCTCGCTGTGTCGCCCAGGCTGGAGTGCAGTGGCATGATCTCGGCTCACTGCAAGCTCCTCCTGGATTCATGCCATTCTCCTGCCTCAGCCTCCCGAGTAGCTGGGACTACAGGCACCCACCACCATGCCTGGCTAATTTTCTTGTATTTTTAGTAGAGACGGGGTTTCACCATGTTAGCCAGGATGGTCTCCATCTCCTGACCTCGTGATCCACCCGCCTCGGCCTCCCAAAGTGCTGGGATTACAAGCGTGAGCCACCGTGCCCCGACAGAAATAAAGTCTCTTAAAAAGGATAAAAGCAAGAAAACCAAGGAAGTTAATGAAGGAAAACTTGGTGGAAAAGTAGGCAGAGAAGAAACGAGACAGAAAATGGAAGGTTGGGGAATATGGACTTACGTTTTTAAAAGGGGCATTGACTTTTTAAATTGCAAGGTCACACATGTTAATTGTAGAAAAATAAAATTTTAAAAGAAACCATTTCTTAAATCATTTCACTATCCAAAGAAGACTAATGTTAAACTTTTTTGCTATGTACCTGACATTTAACAAAGTTGGCTTAAACTTTGCTATTGTAACCTGCCTTGGATATTTTCTGTAGGCCAGCTTTTCCTTATTAAAAATCTATATGTGTTTTTTCTTTTCCTTTGTTATTATCTTATAAAAATATTATGTAGCATTTACAATGACTAATTATTTATCATGACAGGCTGACTATACAAATACAATTCAGATTATCATCCTCTGAATAATCACCTTAATTCATTCCAAAAACTCAAGGTAGGATACAGGTATTAAGTCAAGAGGCTATCATCATATTCCAAAAACATTCTGAATCTATAAAGTACTCTATTGTCTGTCCCTTTAACAGTACATTGTGAAAACAAATGTTCTTAAATTGTATATGGCTGCAATGAAAATAAATTCTGGAAGTGTTTAAAAAACAACCAACTCTCTCTGAGGTATAGGCAGTCCACATGGAGGTTAATCTCATTGCTCAGATTTGGACATCACCATGTGTGCAGTTTCTTTAATCCTCCTCTAGCTATCAAAATGGATTTAGCAGTTGGCATCCTCTTTTTTCTGTCTGGGGCAATTGGAGCTTTGTAGAATTTGGCCTGATGGAGCAGTGACCTTGCCTCCACAATTTAGGATGATCCTGGGGCTTAGAATTGGATGTCATTGAGGACCTAGAGTGGCTCCACTGTGGCTGGTGACAGTACCAGGGGCCCTGCTTATCTTTATTCAGGAGGCCAGGAATTACATTCAACTTTTGATTTAATTTTCTGTGACACATTGAGTCTATGTTTTAGCCTGCAGAACACTACAGCTGTGTCCTAGTTCTCTTCACCCTATCCCTTCCCTACCTTGTGATCTTCATATCACTGCCTTTTAAGGCATTGCTATTCTTGGCTGATCATCTTGCAATGGAAGTAACATGACAGAGTTGAAGAGATAGGTCTGTATCAGCCATGTAAACAAGCAAAATTCACCAAAACAAAGGAACTGAGAGCAGTGGCATATGTTGAGATCAGTGGTAGGTGATCTGTACCTAGGACTGATTTGGTATTTCTCCACCAGGTAGGAGAGCTCAAGATCTCAATTAACAGAAACAGACTTGCATAATTTGTAAAATGACCAGTCTAAAGAACAATAATCATAATGATAACCACCACTTTCTGAGGCCTACTAAGTATCTGTCTAATACTAGGCACCAGAGGCACAGAAATAGATTGAATTAGAATAAAATTCAGGCCTGGTACAGTGGCTCATGCCTGTAATCCCAGCAGTTTGGGGGACCAAGGCAGGAGGATTGGAGGATCACTTGAGGCCAGCCCAAGGAACATAGCAAGACCCCATCTCCACAAAAAAAGGGGAAAAATAAAAAAGAATAAGGTCTCCATTCTGGAAGAGTTTACAATCTAATAGGGGAGACATTCATAAACTCCTTGTCACATTCCAGTGAAATCAGCTCAGTGATGCCAAGAAGGAGAAGTACTGCGTTCTGTGAGCACCAAGGAGGCAGATGTGTCTTAAGGAACAGAAAAGGCTAGGCCATTTTTAAAGAAATAAATCGTGTGTTTGACTCTTTTCTGTGGAAAGTTTAGCCTATGCCCACTCTCATAATCATTTGCCTGAAAGTTTTTTTGTACCCCTCCTGTGCCAGGTTAGGTCTCTTCGTTGTTACATATACCTCCTGAAATTATCATAGTTATCACATTTATAATTAAATATTTATTAACATGATTGCTCATTTTTTGTTTCTTTTACTAAATTGGGAGACTGTAAGGGCAGAGACCGTGCCAGTCTTGTTGGTTGCTGAAACTGCAGCATGGGGATTTGACACCCCATGAATGTTGGTTGAATTAATTTAATCCTCACCCTCATAGAGTCTTTGAGTTTGTCTCAAAAATGTATAGTAGGCCTGAGGTTTAGGAAAGAATAAGCCTGTGATCTTGTGGGAGAAGCATGTCACATGAGATTATCTTTGCAATAACATTGTTAGGTGGCCAACCTGTATCCTTTAGGATTCCGAGTGGACAACTGTGACATTAGGCTTTTTCTCTTCTACATTTTCCACTCTGTCACTTTTTGCCTAATGATGCCACTATTTCCTGGTATTTCCAAGGGGGAGGAAGGGATTGGACAGAAAAGCAGGAGCTAAAAGTGGCTGCCATGTTATTTCAGTCCCCGGTATCTCACCCAGCAGCTCCTCATTCAAACTCAATATGTGATTGCTTTTCTTTGAAACTGCCAACTTTGCAAAAAGCATTAGGGTAAGCTAGGTTCTTCTACAGGTCCAAGCAGCATGTATTGAGTGCATTAAATGCAAGACTGAAACTTTTTACATTTTCTCCATTTGACCATTGAGGGTCAGGATTTGGAATTGATCTGGACAGGATCCGTGCCTGCCTTGGTGAGATGGTGGTGAGACTCTTCACCAGAAGCATTGCCTGTCTAGCTCACCACTCTATCCCTGGCACCTAGAAAAGTGCCCGTTGTAGGTACTCAGTATTTGAATGAATACATTTGTGACCTTTGTAGCACACCGGTTGTATTTCCTTGACCTGTGTCCACTTTTTTCAGTTACTACCTTCCACTCTCTTCTCAACAGGACGCTTCCTCACCCTTAGCAACTGGCCTTATGCATCTAAGTCAGCAGAAATGGGATTGAAGTGTCGTGTATGTGTGTCTGTGTGTGTGTGTGTGTGTGTGATGGAGTCTCGCTCTGTCATTGAAGTGTCGTGTGTGTGTGTGTGTGTGTGTGTGTGTGATGGAGTCTCGCTCTGTCACCCAGGCTGGAGTGCAGTGGCACGATCTCGGCTCACTGAAAGCTCTGTCTCCTAGGTTCATGCCATTCTCCTGCTTCAGCCTCTCAAGTAGCTGGGACTACAGGCCCCCACCACCACACCCGGCTAATTTTTTGTATTTTTTTTAGTAGAGACAGGGTTTCACCTTGTTAGCCAGGATGGTCTCGATCTCCTGACCTCATGATCTGCCTGCCTCGGCCTCCAGAGAGCTGGGATTACAGGCGTGAGCCACCGTTCCCGGCCTGAAGTGTCTTCTGTTCATCTTTTTAGGGGCACTGAATCTTTGATTCAGTGAAAGATTACCTAAGAAATTGGCACTGAAGCAGCTGAAAACATAGCTTAGAAGCAAAAGGGTGTTTCTTTTCAGCTTGTGTGGAAATTTTGAGGCTCAGATAATCTAGAGCATTGTAGCTGAAAGACATCCTTACATGGCTGTCTCCCACAACTTTCTCATTATCCAGATGGGAAAACTGAAGTCCATAGAGGGGCTATAGCTAAGTTTATGTAGCATATTAATGGCAGAGTCTGGACTAGAACACAGTCCCCATCACATTGCATCTTTTTGTTTGTTTTTTAAAGGTTAAATAACTTGGAAGGGAGAGTTCACAGAAAAGCAAAACATTTTTATAAATGGGGTTGTATTGAAGCAGTAGTTTCAGATCATACATGATACTGTTCTTATAAGCCTTTTAGGAACAGCACATTGCAGATTTGGGGAGATTTCACAAGAACCTTACAAATCTCGGCATTCCAATCTTTTGTCCTAAATCTAAAAGAAAGCACTAATCTGACAAAGGTCTAATATCCAGCATCTGTAAGAACTTAAATAAATTTACAAGAAAAAAACCCATTAAAAAGTGGACAAAGGACAGGAACAGATCCTTCTCAAAAGACATACATGTGACCATCAAGCATATGAACAAGAGCTCGACATTACTGATCCTTAGAGACATGTTAGTCAAAACCACAATGAGATACCATCTCACACCAGTCAGAATGGCTGTTACTAAAAAGTCAAAGAATAACAGATGCTGGCAAGATTGTCGAGAAAAAGGAAAGCTTAAACTGTTGGTAGGAGTGTATGTTAGTTCAACTATTGTGGAAGACGGTGTGACAGTTCCTCAAAGACCTAAATAAAGAAACACCATCCGACCCAGAAATCCCATTACTGGGTGTATTTCCAAAGGAATATAAATCATTATAAAGACACATGCACATGTACGTTTATTACAGCACTATTCATGATAGCAAAGACATGGAATCAATCTAAATGCCCACCAATGATAGACTGGGTAAAGAAAATGTACTTGTATATCATGGAATACTATCCAGCCATAAAAAAGAACAAGATCATGTCCTTTGCAGGGACATACATGGAGCTGGAGGCCATTATCCTTAGTAAACTAGTGCAGGAACAGAAAGCCAAATACCCGATGTTCTCACTTATAAGTGGGAGCTGAATGATGAGAACCCATGGACACCTAAAGGGGAACAACACACACTGGGGCCTAGCAGAGCGCAGAGGGTGGGAGGAGGGAGAGGATCAGGAAAAATAACTAATGGATACTAGGCTTAATATACCTGGGTGATGAAATAATCTGTACAACAACCCCCATGATACACATTTACCTATGTAAGAAACCTGTATGTCCTGCACATGTACCCCTGAACTTAAAAAAATTTAAGAAAGGAGGTAGCTGCTGGAATTGAATAGATTTTAGTTTTTTGTCTTTGTGTGAGCAAATGCCAGAAGAGTTCCAGTGGTGTTTGGGGAAAGATTCTTGGCCCCATTCTCCCTACAATGTATATGTCTGACAGCTGGCCATTCTATTTTTAGACATAATCTGTGGGATTACAGAGTGGTTTCATTTCTTTTAAAGCTATGCTGCAGAAATGCAAGCTCTGTAGAAAATGTTTTTTCTTTGTAGCAATTTGGGTACCATTTTGTATGTAGATTAAAAAGAAAATCATTTTATTTAATTACCGATGATAGATCCCTGTATCTTAATATTTCACCTTAAAGTCACCTTCCAGTAGTGACCATAGTCTATGTAATTCAGGGAGAAACAAACGCTAAAATGCAGAAATTCTAGAAGTATAAATAAATCTTCACTACTTTATGTCATATCACTAATATTCATTTTCCTCTTTCTGGTCGTGGAAGGTACATCACATATATTCCTTATAGGGCTTTTAAAATGGTTCTTAACAAACGTCTATTGTGTACCTATTGATATTTATTGAACATCATCTGTATCCCAGGAACTGAGCTTGCCTGAAATATTCATTCATTTACTTTATACCTCACAATAACTGTAAAAGATAAGGGATGGTATTCTTATTTTATGTGAGAAAACTGAGACTTCAAGAAATGTAGGGCGGGGCACAGTGGCTAACGCCTGTAATCCCAGCACTTTGGGAGGCCAAGGCAGGTGGATCACCCGAGGTCGGGAGTTCTAGCCTGATCAACATGGAGAAACTCTGTCTCTACTAAAAATGCAAAATTAGCCAGGCATGATGGCACATGCCTGTAATCCCAGCTACTCGGGAGGCTGAGGCAGGAGAATTGCTTGAACCCGGGAGGCAGAGGTTGCGGTGAGCCGAGATCGTGCCATTGCACTCTAGCCTGGGCAACAAGAGTGAAACTCCTTCTCAAAAACAAAACAAAACAAAAGAAATGTGATAACTTGCCCGGGGTCAAAAGTATGAAATAGTAGAACAGGAATGGGAACCCAGGTGTGTCGTATTTCAGAACCCATGCTCTTTCCCCTACAATAGCTAGCCTCCACTGGTTTTAAGCCAGGTTGGGGCTGGGTGCGGTGGCTCACACCTGTAATCCCAGCCCTTTGGGAGGCCAGGCTGATCACCTGAGGTCAGGAGTTCGAGACCAGCCTGACCAATATAATGAAACTCCGTCTCTGCTAAAAATACAGAAATTAGCCAGACGTGGTGGCGCATGCACCTGTAATCCCAGCTACTCAGGAGTCTGAGGCGGGAGAATCGCTTGAACCTGGGAGGCGGAGGTCGCAGTGAGCCCAGATCATGCCATTGGCACTCCAGCCTGGGCAACGAGAGCGAAACTGTGTCTCAAAAAAAAAAAAAAAGAAAGAAAGAAAAAAGTGATTTGGAGGAATGGAGTTCAGAAAGGTATAGCAATTCTAAATATAATCTTCTAGGAGTTTAATTCTACATATTGTATGATAAAATATAATTCACATATAGCTCTGTATTTGTAAGTATTTACTTTGATCTGGAACTGTCATTTTGAGGTTTTATTACTTTCTTTCTTGAAAACATGTATGAAAAAATGTGGGCAACATGGTTTATTACTTTAGTATCTCAAAATGTTCATTTAGAAAAGATTCTTGCCTTTTGCCCACAGACCATTTGCATTTTAACAAAAAATTAATGAAATAAAGTTGCCCTAACATTTGGAGGAGAAAATCAGTATCACTGGAGTCAGTTCCTCCCTTGTGCTGGTGACTATTTTAAAAAAAACCTCATGAGTGACTTAGAACTTGGCAGGCGTGGTTGTTCTTCAAATTGAAATGATTAAGAAGCTACAGCGACAGTAAGCGCCTATCCAACACTGTACATAAAACGATGTGCTAAGATGACAGGAAGAAACAATATTCTTCTAGGAAGGCAAAGGAGGGTAAAACAAGCAGGACTCCTCAAGGAAGTGAGAGGCCTAACAGGGAAGACCTTGCACGCTCTGGGAAATGGCCTTGAGAAAGGAAAAAAGACTCAAAACTTGGAGTCAGGTCCTAGCTCTGCCCACTTGGACATTTGACTCCCATCTTCTGGAGCCTCAATTTCTTCACTGGTAAAATGGGGGCGATGATAGTTTCTCACAGAGTTATTCTGAAGTCATGATTATAAGTGGATTTACTTTTAAGTGATCAAGATGAAGAAGAAATATGTTTTGAAACTAATTGAGTTGCAACATTTTCCAAGTGTCATAATTATATTTAAATAACCTGCTGTCACACTTTTTTGCAGGAAAATACTGTCTCACTTTACAGCTGGTTTCTACTTGGACTGTTTTAATGAGTTAAAATTGAATTTAATTGGCCTGATAACAAACAATTCTTGTTTCATTACTTATCATTCTGTAGGTTCCTGCCCTTGATTGGTAGGCTCTGCACACCAGTAGAAAATGCAGGATAAGTTTCTGTTTTTAACTCTATTCACTTGTGGCAGGAAGAATGTGCATTAAGGATGGATCCTAAAAAACCATCTGAGATGGTAAAAGGGAGGGATTGCAGGAGGCAGAGGCCTCTTTGGCCTGTCTTTGGCTTGACTTGTCACTTGCAGCTTAGGTGGTCATCATGGTGAGGATGTGTTGACATTAAAAGCAAAGGCCAGGGCCGGGCGAGGTGGCTCGCGCCTGTAATCCTAGCACTTTGGGAGGCCGAGGTGGGCAGATTGCCTGAGTTCAGGAGTTCGAGACCAGCCTGGGCACCATGGTGAAACCCCATCTTTACAAACAAAAAAACCCCAAAAAATTAGCCGGGCGTGGTGGCATGTGCCTATAGTGCCAGCTACTCAGGAGGCTGAGGCAGGAGAATTGCTTGAACCTGGGGGGCGGAGGTTGCAGTGAGCCAAGATCGCACCACTGTACTCCAACCTGGGCAACAGAGCGAGACTCTGTCTCTTAAAAAAAGAAAATAGGCTGGGTGTGGTGGCTCATGCCTGTAATCTCAGCACTTTGGGAGCCTAGGCAGATGGATCACAAGGTCGGGCGATTGAGACCACCCAGGTCAACATGGTGAAACACCATCTCTATTAAAATACAAAAATTAGTTGGGTGTGGTGGTGTGTGCCTGTAGTCCCAGCTAATTGGCAGGCTGAAGCAGGGGAATTGCTTGAACTCGGGAGGCACAGATTGCAGTGAGCCAAGATCATGCCACTGCGCTCCAGCCTGGTGACAGAGCAAGACTCCATCTCAAAAAATAATAATAATAATTATAAAATCAAAGGCCGGCCAGGTGCGGTGGCTCACGCCTATAATCCCGGCACCTTGGGAGGCCGAGGTGGGCAGTTCACCTGTGGGTCAGGAGTTTGAGACAGTCCTGGCCAACGTGGTGAAACCCTGTCTCTACTAAAAATACAAAAATTACCTGGGCATGGTGGCGCGTGCCTGAAGTCCCAGCTACTTGGGAGGCTGAGGCAGGAGAATTGCTTAAACCCAGCAGGCGGAGGTTGCAGTGAGCTGAGATTGTGCCACTGCACCCCAGCTTGGCGACAGAGCAAGACTCCGTCTCAAAAAAAAAAAAAAAAGCAAAGGCCAAACAGAGTCTCCTTCACCCTCTACACACACCATATTTTCTTCCATCTACATTTATAGTTCCTTCTTCCTTGGGACCACTGCACTTTCTGTTGCTTTGTTTGAAAAAAAAAAAAAAAAATCTCAGACCAGGCATGGTGGCTTATGCCTGTAATCCTAGAACTTTGGGAGGCCAAGGCAGGCGGATGGCTTGAGTCCAGGAGTTTGAGACCAGCCTGGGTAAGATGTCAAGACCCCATTTGTACAAAAAATTTTGAAAATTAGCAGGTTGTGGTGGCACATGCCTGTAGTCCGAGCTACTTGGGAGGCTGAGGCAGGAGGATTGCCAGAGCCCTGGAATTCAAGATGGCACTGAGCTGTGATTGTGTCACTGCACTCCCTCCTGGGTGACAGAGACACCAACTCTAAAAAATTTTTAAAAAAGAAAGTCTGACTCTCATTTGCTAAGATGTGCTTTACATCCAAACTTTTGCTAGAATCAAGTTGCTTACTTTGTCATCCTGCTGAAAACTCCTCAGCCTGTGGATTTCTATAATCTCCTGTGGTCCAGTGCTTTTTGTTTTCTTAGAGCTTTTTGCCATCCTTCATTTAGGAGTGAGTGGAGGAAGGGAAAAAATGGTATGGAAATAAAGGTACGTCTTAGTTAATCACTGCCACTTTTCCGTTTTTGTTGTTGTTGTTGTTGTTGTTGTTTTAAGGCGGGGCTAGATTATTTAATATGGCTATCCTGTAGTTAGAGGCAAGGCACTGGAATCATCTGGGTTCTGATCTCAGTTCCACCACATTCTAGATACGTGACCTAGGCCAAAACATCTCTCATAGCTCAATTTTGTCATTTTAAGAAATGGGAAGCAGCTGGATGTGGTAGCTCACACCTGTAATCCCAGCACTTTGGGAGGTCGAGGCAGGCAGATCACAAGGTCAGCAGATCAAGACCATCCTGGCTAACATGGTGAAACCCCGTCTCTACTAAAAACACAAAAAATTAGTCGGGCGTGGTGGCGGGCGCCTATAGTCCCAGCTACTTGGGAGGCTGAGGCAGGAGAATGGTGTGAACCCAGGAGGAGGAGCTTGCAGTGAACCAAGATCGCGCCACTGCACTGCAGCCTGGGTGACACAGCGAGACTCCATCTCAGAAAAAAAAAAAAAAGAAATGGGAAATGTTGTCTTACAGATGTTAAGTGTTGAATGAAACAATATATGTGACTCATCTTTTTTTTTTTTTTTTTTTTTTTTTTTTTTTGAGACAGAGTCTCGCTGTGTCGCCCAGGCTGGAGTGCAGTGGCCGGATCTCAGCTCACTGCAAGCTCCGCCTCCCGGGTTTACGCCATTCTCCTGCCTCAGCCTCCTGAGTAGATGGGACTACAGGCGCCCGCCACCTCGCCCGGCTAGTTTTTTGTATTTTTAGTAGAGATGGGGTTTCACCGTGTTAGCCAGGATGGTCTCGAACTCCTGACGTTGTGATCCACCCGTCTCGGCCTCCCAAAGTGCTGGGATTACAGGCTTGAGCCACCGCGCCCGGCCTATGTGACTCATCTGGTACGGAGCTTAGTACTCAGGAAGTGCTCAAGAAATGTTAGGTTCTTCCAAAAGCATTTTCTAAATAGAACAGCATTAATTTGTGTACTTATCCAACAAATATGTATCAGTCAACTCCTGTAATGGTAGCTTCTCAAGTAGTCTTTTGTCCGGAAGCTCCATTATTTTTTTTAATTATTATTATTTTTGACATGGAGTCTTACTCTGTCACCAGGCTGGATTGCAGTGGTGCCCTCTTGGCGCACTGCAGACTCTGCCTCCCGGGTTCAAGCGATTCTCCTGCGTCAGCCTCCTGAGTAGCTGGGATTACAGGCGCGTGCTACCATGCCTGGCTAATTTTTGTATTTTTAGTAGAGATGGGGTTTCACCATCTTGGCCAGGCTGGTCTCAAACTCCTGACCTTGTGATCCACCCACCTTGGCCTCCCAAAGTGCTGGGATTACAGGCATGAACCACCATGCCCAGCCTGAAGCTCCATTATTATTAGGGAAAGCCTTTTAAGTTCCAGGCAGCAGGCCAAAAAGTGACTTTTGGAAACATAAATAATTTGTAAGTCAGTATCTGTCATGCTGGAGGCTCTGGAAGATACACCTCTGGATTTAATGTATCCCTGATATTTCTGCCCCTTATTTTTAGCACATAGTATGATTATTTGCATTCTAAACAAAACTAGATCCTAGATATATGAGTCAGTATTCTCCAGAGAAACAGAACCAATATGCTTTGAGGCTGGCTGGCTGGCTGGAGATTCATTTTAAGGAATTGGCTCACATGATTATGAAGACTGGGAAATCCAAAATCTATAGGATATGGTTGGGTGTGGTGGCTCAAGCCTGTAATCCCAGCACTTTGGGAGGCCAAGGCAGGCAGATCACTTGAGGTCAGGAGTTCAAGACCAGCCTGGCCAAGGTGGTGAAACCCTTTCTCTACTGAAAATTAGCTGGGCATGGTGCTGCGTGTCTGTAGTCCCAGCTGCTTGGAAGGCTGAGGCAGGAGAATTGCTGGAGCCCGGGAGGCAGAGGTTGCAGTGAGCTGAGATTGCACCACTGCACTGGAGCCGGGGTGACAGAGAGATTGTGTCTCAAAAAATAAATAAATGAATAAAAACACAGAATCTGCAGGATGGCTCAGTCAGTTGGAGACCCAAGAAAGTCATGCTGCATTTATAGTCTGAAGGTCTGCAGGCCAGACACCTAGTGTAGCCAGTATTCCAGTTCAAGTCCAAAGGCAGGCTGCTGGAGAGTTCTCTCTCTGGTCTTTTTGTTCTCTTCAGGCCTTCACCTAATTTGATGAGGCACACTCATTACGGAGGGCAACCTATTTTACTCAAAGTCTGCAGATGTAAATGTTAATCTCATCCAAAAATAGCCTCCCCGCCCCCCAGACACACCCAGAATATTGTTTGACCAAACAATCTGGGCACCCTGTGGCCCAGCCAAGTTGGCATAAAAATATCACACTAGAATTAATGAAGAACACACTAGAATTAATGAAGAACACAAAACCTAGAGAATCTTGCAATATTGATCATCATTGTATGCCTCTTAATAAAATGACCCTGGGCAACATAAGGAGATCCCAAGTCTACAAAAAAGAATTAGCCAGACATGGTGGCACATACCTATGGTCCCAGCTACTTGGGAGGATGAACAGGAGGCTTCCTTGAGCCTGAGACGTTGAGGCTGCCATCAGCTGTGATCATGGCACTGCACTTCAGCCTGGGTGGCAAAGTAAGACACTGTCTCAATAGTAATAACGCTGTAGCTCTTTCTAAAGTATTTTCACATGCATTATCTCAACTGATCTTCACAGCAGCTCTTGTGAGGTTAGCAGAGTAGAGAGATGGCTCCATTTGTCAAAAGAGGAAACTAAGACTAGACAGATTTGGAGACTTGCTCAAAGGTCTCACAGCTAGTGAGTGGTAGAGCTACAACTTGCCCAGGTCCTATGACTTCAAGCCCTCGCATTTTGTCCTTGGCTATGCTCTCTGTGACATGTGGGGAATTCTGGAAATTGTTATGAGTGCCTGTGGCTTTTCTTCTTATCGCTACTATAATACTGCTCCTTGGAACCATTTTGTGCTAGAAAGTTACCCAAATATATATTGGCAGAACCTAAAGATTTTGTTTTCAGATGACTCTAATGATGCCCTGAGGTTGGTAGAAAGAAAAAACAACAAGTTAGCAACAGAAGAAGCAATGTCAAAAAGTAATTAGAGCAGGACAAATGGATTGTGCTGCCATGTTCAAGGCTGTTATTTTTGTTGGCAATGAGGAGGAAGGGCACTAATGCAATGTGACAGATCTGGAGCAAAACCCAGAGCACTGAGCAAACTGCAGAGCCTCCACCAATGGCACGCTCAAATCACAAGGTTTGACTGAATAATATTTGATATCTCAAAGAGCTGTTTCATGGTTTTTAGAAACACTAATTGTTTTAGGGGACCTATTTTCTTGATTTCAGCTTTTGGGAAATAGCCTCATGGTCCTATGAAAGTAGTCAGTGTGTCCTAGGATAACTCCTGTCCCAGCATTCTGTCTCTGCACATTCTCAGGCTGAGCAGGGACATGATGCCCACAGGGATTTTAAGAAAAGATATCTAATATGAAACTAATTGGAGTGGCTGGGTATTACCCATTCAGAGGGAGAATAACATAGAAAAGATGTCTTTTCAGTATTCAGCTTAGTATTAGGAAATTAACCTGAAGAAGGTCAGAAGGTAACATTCTCATCTGTCTGAGGACAGGATGCTTTGGTTTGTTAGCCTAGCTTACCTTTGGCTGTGATCACACTGCTGCTACCATGTACTGGGAAACTGCCACAGCCCTGAAGAACGATAGAACTTTCATAATTTGCCTGGAAGGAAATCTTCGCAAAGAGTAGAGTACATTAACTCTTGCCCCTGTAAGTCACCATACCTTTGAAGTCTCTTACTTATTCTTGCCACCATGTATGGCATGTTAGTTAAGAGCTTATGCCTTAGTACTCCAACATTCCTGAGTTCATATTCTAGCTCTGACCATTACTAGCTGTTTGACTTTGGGCAACTTAACCTCTGAGCCTTAACTCTGAAATGGGAATAATAAACTTACATTCAGACTTAGGAGACTGTGGTGAGGTGACACATGTAAAACAGTTAACACTGGTGCCAGGCACAAAGTGAGGGCTCAATAAGGGTAGAAGAAAAAGTGTGGAGAAGGGAGAGGAGGCTTATGTTGTCTGTCAAACAGATGTTAGTGGGTGGTTAGACATCCATTCTTCTTTAACTTTCTGGTCTAAGCAGAGATAAGTAGTTTTTCCCTCAAGACCCCATATAGTACAGCTGAGGTAGGGCTAGAACGGCTAAAACAGGTTTTCCTCACTAAATATTCAGGGGTTAGGAAGGAGAAATTAAGACAGGATATTATGATTCTAAATAATTGGACTCAGGCTGGGTGTGGTGGCCCATGTCTATAATCCCAGCACTTTGGGAGGCCTAGGTAGGAGCATCACAGGAGCCCAGAAGACCAGAAGACCAGCCTGGGCAACAGAGTGAGACCACATCTCTTTAAAAAAAAAATCAGCCAGGCATGGTGGCTCGTGCCTGTAGTCCCAGCTAGTCAGGAATCTGAGGTGGGAGGATCTCGAGCCTCACTTACTTCATACTAGGTGACAGAACGAGACCTTGGCTCAAATAATAAATAATTATAATGATAATAATTGGACTCATAAGACATATGCCATCCTCTCAGTCCTCTGAAAGGAATCTCCTTTCCTTCCTATCTCTTTACTTGCCTGAATGGCCCCGTTTCCCCCAAACCCTCTGAAAACTCAGAACTGTCCAAAGATCAAGTATTGACACCTTGCCATCATATCCCTACCTTCCTTCAAGTCACTTCATTTTGACAACTTCCCTTTCTTGTCATGCCATGACCTCTGCAGAGGGCTGGCTGATAAGAGAGGCAGAGATAATCCTGCCAACCCGTACAGGGATAGACCTCTTGTTTGGCACACAGTGGAAGGAAATACATTTCTGGATCTTTAGTAGTTTTGCCTGGCCCTGGGTTCATAGTCTTTGTTATGATTCTGTAGTTTTATTACATTGTGAGTCTTCTGAGGGACCCCAACAACCATGGGTTTGTAGACCGTTTTCCAAGGTCTGTTTCTCTCTGCAAAATCCCTTTTTCAAATGTAACCCACTCAGACATTGTGTCCTGCTCGTGCAGGATCTACACTTCTATGAGAAGTTCATTCCTCCACCCCCATTGAAGCCAGACTTGAGCTCAATTTCCTTTTTTTTTTTTTTTAAGGTTTAAGGTTTTCCAGTGTTTCTATTGCTCTACTTGGAATCCCAAAACCTGTTTCTTTATGGCTTGTGAGCTTTTCCTGATAGTCTTTATCCTCTGTAGCTGCCCAGATCCTGAAAAAATATATCAAGTATGAAAACAAAAGTCCCAAATACATTATCGTGGTTCAGTATTTGTAGTTTGCTTAACTTTTATTTTATTTAACAGCTATTTCTAAAACATTTCTCCTCAGAGAATGTGATTAGGTAGTTATTTCAACTAGGCATCAGGATTTGACACAAAGTGTTTCAATTAACAACTCAAAAGCTGTCATCTTTTTAGCAGTGAGCAAAAGAAAATGCCAAAGAAACTTTGCTGTTTTGCCTGTCTGAATGTATTTTTCCATCTGGAAAATGGGATTTAGGGAGAACACCAATATTGTCAACCCAGTTTAGTGTGAAGGACATGGGATATTACACACAGAACCAATTCTTTCTTGTTGCAGTTGTGTAAACCCTAGTCAATGTAGACTGGAGAAAAGTGTGGGGAATATTGGTTGGTCATGCCAGGCTTTTGTTTTCTTCTCACTCTGTCACCCAAGCTGGAGTGCGGTGGTGTGATCTCAGCTCACTGCAACCTCTGCCTCCCAGGCTCAAGCGATCCTCCCACCTCAGCCTCTGAAGCAGCTGGGACCACAGGTGCGTGCCACCATGCCCAGCTCATTTTTTTGTATTTTTGCTAGAGAAGGGGTTTCACCATGTTTCCCAGGCTGGTTTCAAACTCCTGGGCTCAAGAGCTCAGCCCGCCTCGGCCTCCCAAAGTGCTGAGATTACAGGCACGAGCCACCACGCTCGGCTGTTATTTTCTTGGTTTCTTGCCTGGTGCTGGGAATGCCTATGGCTTTTTAGCAAAATGATTGCCAAAAATTAACCACCTTCCACCCCTACCCCATCAAAAACATTTCTGTGTGGCTTATGGCTTAGGTTTTATCTCTTGTCACTTCTCTCCAGTTTTTCTGTACAAAATGAAATGCTAGATTCATTTACAGTATGTTCAAATCAAACTTTTTTAAAATTTGCAATTATTTTTCATATTAGTAAGAAGTATTTCCTTTTCCTTTTTTTTTTTTTTTTTTTTTTTGAGACAAGGTCTTACTCTGTCACCCAGGCTCTAGTCCAGTGGTATCAATCACAGCTCACTGTAGCTTCAACCGCCTTGGCTGAGGTGATACTCCCACCTTATCCTCCTAAGTTACTGGGACTGCAGGCTTGCACCACCACCACACCCCACTAATTTTTTTTTTTTTTTTTAAAGAGATTGGGTCTCACTGTTTCCTAGGCTCGTCTCAAACTCGAGGACTTAAGCGATCCATCTCGGCCTCCCAATGTGCTGAGATTATAGGTGTGAGCCACCACTCCAAGCCTAATAAGCATTTCTTGAATCCCCAATGTATGCTAAGCATTTTTTGAGCTACTGAAAAGGAAGTTTCTTCTTGTATCAGGGAATTTATGCATATCCATAATGATGTAACTTTTAGTCAGGCTGTGTAAGGAACAAAAAGCATGTTTTATGTCAGATTTCTTAAGTGTACATTTGTTCAAAAAGTTAAAGAATTTTAAAAAGGAGTATACTTTGCAGGCAAAGCCCCTGGTCACTGTTTGGTTATTACCCCTGGAATCTTGAAGTCTTGGTACATTTTTACCACTGTATCTATTGAGTTACTTGTGTTTCGATCTGGGCTCTGGGTGCTTTACTTGTTAGCAGTAGCTGTGACCTAATCTGGACTTCATTTTTCTTTTTTCTCTGAAGAGCATGATCCCTACTCTGTCTACTTCACATGATACTTCTGAGGATCAAATAGAGAAATGCAAGTTAAAGCCCCTCCCAAGGGTAGAGCATTATAGGAGTGTAAAATAGGCCTGATTTGTAAGGATGTATCTTCTTCTTTTTTTTTTTTTTGAGACGGAGTCTCGCTCTGTCGCCCAGGCTGGAGTGCAGTGGCGTGATCTCAGCTCACTGCAAGCTCCGCCTCCCAGGTTCACGCCATTCTCCTGCCTCAGCCTCCTGAGTAGCTGGGACTACCACCATGCCTGGCTAATTTTTTGTATTTTCGGTAGAGATGGGGTTTCACCATGTTAGCCAGGATGGTCTCGATCTCCTGACCTCGTGATCTGCCCGCCTCAGCCTCCCAAAGGGCTGGGATTACAGGCGTAAGCCACCACACCTGGCCAAGGATGTATCTTCTTAAACCTTTTTTTTTTTTTTAAAAAAAACAATGAGACATGTTTCACGTTATCGTATAATTTACTCTGTACAATTCAGTGATGTTTGGCATATTTACCAAGTTTTGCAACCATTACCACAAATCAGTTTTAGAACATTTTCATTATCTTAATAAGAACCTTTCTGCCCTTTTACTGTTAAACCCAGCAATCCTTAATCCTACTGTCTCTATAGATTTGTCTTTTCTGGACATGTCATATAAATTGAATTATACCATATGTATTATCTATGACTTGCTGCTTTCATGTAGCATGGTGGTTTTGAAGTTTGTCCGTGCCATAGCACTTGAGTAGTCAGTTCCTTTTTGTGCTGAATATATTCCAGTGTATGGATATGCCATACATTTTATCTATCCATTCACCAGTTGATGAGCATTTGTGAATAATGCTACTATGAACATTCACATGCAAGTCTTTGGACATGTATTTTCATTTCTCTTAATAATGATTAATAATAATCATTATCATCTTCTGAGCATTTGCAGGTACCTTATTTATATATATATTCAGTTATTTTTATATATTTATATAAAACAAATGAATTTGAATTTTCTTCTTTTTTTTTTTTTTTTAAGACAAAGTTTTGCTCTTGTTGCCCAGGCTGGAGTGCAGTGGCGCAATCTCGGCTCACTGCAACCTCTGCCTCCCAAGTTCCAACGATTCTTCTGCCTCAGCCTCCCAAGTAGCTGGGATTACAGGCATGCACCACCATGCTCGGCTAATTTTGTATTTTTAGTAGAGACAGGGTTTCATCATATGGGTCAGGCTGGTCTCAAACTCCTGGCCTCAGGTGATCCACCTGCCTCAGCCTCCCAAAGTGCTGGGATTACAGGCGTGAGCCATCTCGGCCAGCCAATAAAATAAATGAATTGAATTTTCATCATAATCCTTTGAAGGCAATGTGTGTCCCCCTCCCCATTTTACAGATAAGGAAACTGAAGTTTGAGGATGAAGTGTAAAGTCACATTTCATACTTCTAGTAAGCAGCGGGGCCAAAATTGAAACCTGGGCAGTCTGATGTATACTCTGGCTCTACACTTTCCAAACATGCAGTTTTTTTAAAAAAGTAAAAATTATAGTCCAGGCTCATGCCTGTAATCCCAGCACTTTGGGAGGCCAAGGTGGGCAGATTGCTTGAGCTCAGGAGTTTGAGCGAGCCTGGGCAACGAGGTGAAACAGTCTCTACAGAAATACAAAAATTAGTCAGGTGTGGTGGCAGGTGCCTGTAGTCCCAACTACTTGGTAGGCCAAGGCAGGAGGATCACTTCAGTCCAGGAGGCGGAGGTTGCATTGAGCCAAGATCGCGCCACTGCACTCCAGCCTGGGCAACAGAGGGAGACCCTGTCTGAAAAAAAATTTTTTTTAATTAAAATTACATACTTAATTGTGTAGCTTGTTTTATTTCACTTAATTTGTGTTAGAGATTGTTCCATGATAGGATTCATAGATCTGTCTCATTGTTTTAATGAATGGTTGCATTAATAGATATGCCAGGATTTGTTTCATTCATCTTTTGTTAGTGGGAATTGGATTGTTTTTATTTGTTCTCTATTAAGAACAGGGCTGCAGTGAATATCCTGGTATAATACTTTGCTTACTTATGGCATTACTTTTGTAGCATAAAACCCTAGAAGTGGAATTTCTAGGTGAAAGAGTTTATCCACTTGAATCTTGGTGCTGCTAAATTCATCATCCCCCAAATGGTGGTAAATACTGCCCCGACCCCTGCTCTCCTACCACCTCAATTCTGCAATCAGGGTATAAGACAGCCTGCTTTTCTACTCTCACTAATGCTGTATTATTTATTATGACTGTAGTGTGGGCTGTGATATGGATCATATAAATGTTCCAGGGAGAAGTTAGCATTATCAGTGGCAGTGAACAAATGGTAAATAATAGTTGTGTCTGGCCTCTTGATAGGTAAGGATGTGGTATTTCCCTAGACCCTCAAGAGCTGAAATATTGAGTGGCCCAAACTTTAGTTCAGATTAATTTAGGATGACTCACTTGGTTAATGATCTAAAGTGGACACTGTTGGAGACATTTTAACCACAGTGATTTCTGTTTTCTTTGACCTGTAACCTAACTGCTCTGGGCTCGTGGTTACCTTTCTTTTTCCTTTTTTCTATTTTTTTATTTTTTGAGATAGAGTCTCACTCTGTTGCCCGGGCTGGAGTGCAGTGGTGCAGTCTCGGCTCAATACACCCTCCACCTTCCGGGTTCAAGCAATTCTCCTGCCGCAGCCTCCTGAGTAGCTGGGATTACGGGCACATGACACCATGCCCATCTAATTTTTTGCATTTTTAGTAGAGATGGGGTTTCATTATGTTGGCCAGGGTGGTCTCGAACTTTTGTCCTCAAGTGATCCGCCTGCCTCAGCCTCCCAAAGTGCTGGGATAACAAGTGTGAGCGACCTACCCAGCCATGGTGGTTACCTTTCAACTCATTGCTGCCTACAGTATCCTTCCCTTGCCACCAGCTCAATTTAAAATGAAGCCAAGAAAAGGGAATGAGAAACCAGACATTTGTGATGGATATGTAGGTTTGCCCTTTCCATTCTGTCTTTCAACAGAAACTGCCAAAATGAGGCCAGCAGCATAATGCATCCCCTGTTTAGTCTCCCCAGGGGTAGGGCTTCAGTAATCTTTGTTGCTTGGCAAGATTCTAGTTGATAAAGGTTTGGCATGACCAGCATATATATAGCTGTATATATACCTGTATATATAGCTGTTTAAAAGGAGGTGACTTTTTTATCTTGGTGCCAGTTAAGGAATCAAGGACACTCAGTGTTAGGTGTTGCTAGTTGTGGATAATCCCAGTTATCTTGCAGGAACGAGGGCCTGCCATACCTCCCAAATTTTGGAAGCCCTGGTTAGCATGTTCTGTGGATTTTGCCTTTGTCTTCTGATCACTTTTCTTCACTCCCCAGGCTTAGTGTCTGCATCCTGAGGCTCTGTTGGTCTGGGGGATGCTGCCCTCTGCTGGTGGATGCTGCCCTCTGCTGGTGGACACCCACAGCGGTTCGGATGGATCCAGTCACTAGGGGAACTGACAAAGCTGTAGGGTGCCAGTCATAAAGCTTTCTATAGTTTCCAACTTCATAACCCAGCCCTAAGACTTTTTCCTTTGAAAATAACTCATCAGACGTTAGAAAAGATACAAGTACAGAAACTTGCACTGTAGCATTATTTGTAGTGGCAAAATAATAACTCCTAGGTGTCCTGTGCTAGCTAATTGTGTTTCCATTCAGTTGACTGGCTTACAGCTGCTGAAATTGACTATATAAAATACAAAAATAGAACGAAAATATTTACCACAAAACAAAAACCAGGCAGAATATACCAATTGCAGCCATTGAAGAGATATCTTATGTAGGATAAGGGCCACCCTGGAATCTTCAGAACTAGTTCTCAAAACTGGAGTGATTTCCTTTGATGTTATGTGGTGCTAATAAACAATGGGAGGGAGGAACTAGCTGAATGATTGGCAGCCTGGCTGAAATCTAGAATGTGTGACTTGCAGATTACCTGGGTGAAGTCTAAAAGTCTGGTTTCTAATCTCGTTACCATCTCTCCATCTTGGCTCTTCCTCTACTGATCAGTATTGAGGTTTCTTCTGACTTTTTAAAATTGTAATAAATCTGCCTTATACATACATTTTTGTGAACATGTGTATTTCTCTAAGATGGAGAGAAGTGGGATTCTTGGGTCACAGAGCGTGTGTAGTTTAAATGTTGGTAGATCCTGAAAGTTGTTTTCAAGTTGTACATCAACCACCAGCATTGTATGCGCATACCCATTTCTTCAAAACTTCACCACTGAAATATATCACTATTTTTAATTGTTTGCCAATCTGATGAGAAATGGTTTATAATGGTTGCTTTACTTTGAGTTTTTATTGTTACTCATTCTAATCATATTAGGGCATCTTTGCCTGGTCATATTCTTTGTCCATTGGGTAGTTTGCTTGTCTTTTTCCTACTGATTTTTAGCAACTCTTTATGTTTTGTAAATACTAATATATGTGTGTGTATAAGTATGTATATATATTTTGAGGTCTTTGCCTTTTAGAAGTTAGACCTTTGTATAGATGCAGATCTGTTCAGCATTTCTTTAATGATATCTGGATTTCATGTTATGCTTGGTTGTGGGATTGTGATTAATTCTAGTTCTTTTTTTTTTTTTTTTTTTTTTTTTTTTTTGAGATGGAGTCCTGCTTTGTTGCCCAGGCTAGAGTGCCCTGGCACGATCTCAGCTCACTGCAATCTCCGCCTCCCGGGTTCAAGCGATTCTCCTGCTTCAGCCAATGAAGTAGCTTGGAATTACAGGTGTGTGCCACCATGCCTGGCTAATTTTTGTATTTTCAGTAGAGATGGGTTTCACCATGTTGGTTGGCCAGGCTGGTCTTGAACTGCTGGCCTCAAGTGATCTGCTCACGTCGGCCTCCCAAAGTGCTGGGATTACAGGTGTGAGCCACTGCACCTGGCCAATTAGTTCTTTTATATCTCAGGAAATTTCTGTTTCATGAGCTGCCAACAAGTTTTATGGCCAAATAAAACTTGGTTTTAAAACAGAAATGAGCTGGGCGTGGTGGCTTATGCCTATAATCCCAGCATTTTGTGAGGCCGAGGCGGGCAGATCACCTGAGGTCAGGAGTTCAAGACCAGCCTGACCAACATGGTGAAACCCCGTCTCTACTAAAAATACAGAAAATTAGCTGGGCATGGTGGCGCACACCTTTAGTCTCAGCTACTTGAGAGGCTGAGGCATGAGAATCGCTTGAACCCAGCAGGCGGAGGTTGCAGTGAGCCGAGATTGTGCCACTGCCCTCCAGCCTGTGCTACAGAGCAAGACTCTGTCTCAAAAACAAACAAACAAACAAAGATTTTACAAGTACTAAGTGGCAAAGTTTTTCTGGCTCCAAGCATTCTGGCTACTGCTCTTTTTAATTGTCTGAATTCCAGGAACATGTAAATTTTGACCTATAATCAGTCTCTTGTTCAGCTCTTTGACAAAAGCCTTGTGGGCTCAGTGTCTGCTTACCAAGTTTTGCATCATTCTGGGGAAAAAAAAAACCACCAAAAACCCTTATTATATTTCACAAGGATTTGTTACTTGCTTTGTGGGAGAATGGAGAAAGTTGGAAGGTTGGGATAATTAGAATTATGAAACAGTTGAAATAAATACTGTGTTGCTACTGATTTTAATAACCTTTGCTAGTTTCTAGTGTTTGACCTCTATAGAATTCACCATATACACATGCAGGATTTTAAAAGTGCTATATGGGCCTTTAAGAGACCAGGATTTTACTTCTCAGTTTTGTACCTGGTACCCACACTGGAACACCAACTATATGTGCCTACTCCACTTTCCTCTTGGAGGCCTATTATCATTTTGCTGAGTGTTGATTTTCAAATCATTATGATTAGTTGTGAAGCACTTACTGTAAAAAGCATCCTACCCTTTTTGTTTATCTTTTTAATTAGGGCTTTATAATGATGGAATTACATTCTATGCAGTTTTTAATGTCTTAGCCTGGAAGTTCAGCAATTTCTTTTTATGCTGCATTCATCTGAGAATTCTCAAAGTTACTTGATAAAGGATCTAAGCTCTCCAACTTTGTATTAACTTGATCTGAATAGAAACATTCAGTAGAATCCAAGTATCTTATTTGTGTGAAAAGTGAACTTCACCAGGACTGGGTGAACACCATTTAAAGAGTAATACCAGGCTTTGAATCCACAGTTGTATCACTGGGACCAAAAGGGCAAATAAGATTGTGAAGAGCCATTTTTCCAGGAATAGGCTTGCAAGGTGGTCTTTAATGCATTTGAGTGTCGCTTGCAAAGAAGAAAGACATGTTAAATGGGAATGTCTCTTTGGGCAGAGTTGTAGAGACTTGAAAAGCACCAAGAAAAAAAGAGAAAATTTCATTGTGGTAGCCAGTTCATTGAGGAGGGGTTATGATGATACTATCTTTACAGTCATTTTTGTGCCAAGCTGATTTACAAAGGGAATTTTTGCATATAGTGGTGGACTTTTGTCTATGTCAAGATGAGCCTAAGGCAGAGTATATTTTTAGGATCTATTCTCTCAACCCGTTGGACTTGCCTCTCTGGCTCCTGCTGATTTATCCATCTCTCCTGCCACAAACCTGCCACTACCACCTGTCTTAGATTCTATCATTTATAGATTGAATAGGACAAACAGTTAATCTGATAAGTGAATCAGTGCTCTTAGAATACCTGAGGGCCAGTTGTTGGGGGATATATACATGTTAATTAGGACCTTCAGGAAATAAATTCTCTAACTTTGAAAGTTTTTCATTCTGGCTGGTGGAGAAGAAAACTATTCTTGGCCCTATGTGAGCCCCAGAATTGTTCCCTCTGCTCCTTTGGGATGATTTTTTCTCCGGATTTGGGTAGTTTTTCTCTTACATGTGCGCTGATCAGTCCTCAGCTGAAGACTTGGAGGACCCCTCTGCAGATTTCAGCTGTGCTCTCTCTGCGTAGCCCTCCCCCTGCTAGCCCTCTTATTTGTGAACTCCAGCTGCCCTGGCCTCCTGGACTCCCCGCTTCTAATCCTCAACTCCTCAGATCATTGAGCTCTACCTGGGTTCTCCATTCCTGTGCTCTAGGCTGGAAATTCAGGACTTCGGTGGGTATTTGTAGGACTTCCCTTGTTTGTTTCCTCTCTCTCTGGAGTCACTGTCTTTTGCCGCCTGAAGTCCAGTACCTGAAAAGCATTGTTTTATATGGTTTGTCTAGCTCCATACTTGCCCCAGTCAGGTGGCCAAATCTGGTTCCCATTATTCCATCTTGGCTAGAGTGGCAGAAGTCCATCTGTAAATTTTATGTACTTTTAAATATATGTTTCTGTAAATGAGATCAAACTGATTCTTTTCATTAACAAGATATTATAGACTTATTTACATGCTAGTAATATTCTTTGTATTATACAGATTTATTAGCCATCCCCCTATTGATTGCAAAGGTTGAGTTTTTCTTTTAATTTGTATTCGCTTGTTTATTTTTTGTTTTGTTTGAGATGGAGTCTTGCCCTGTCACCCAGGCTGAAGTGCAAGTGGCTTCCTCACGGCTTAGTGCAGCCTCAACCTCCCAGGCTCAAGCGATCCTCCCACCTCAGCCTCCCTAGTAGCTTGGACTACAGCTATGTGGCACCATGCCTGGCTAATTTTTGTGTTTTTTATTTTTATTTATTTCTTTAGAGACAGTCTTGTCATGTTGCCCAGGCTGGTCTCAAACTCCTGGGCTCAAGCAGTCTGCCCACCTTGGCCTTCAAAAGTGGTGGTATTATAGGCATGAGCCACTGTACCAGGCCTTAATTAAAAAAATTTTTTTTAATTTTTATTTTAGAGGCAGGGTCTTGCTCTCTTGCCCAGGCTGGAGTGCAGTAGCAACTTATTAGCTCACTGCAGCATCAAACTTCTGGGCTTAATCGATCCTTTCCAAATAGATGGGACTATAGATATGGGCCACCACACCCAGCTAATTTTTAAATTTTTTGTAGAGATAGGATCTCACCATGTTGGCCAGGCTGGTCTCAAACTCCTTTCCTCAAGTGATCCTTCCTCTTCAGCCTCCCAAAGGCTGGGATTAAAAGTATAAACCACCATTTCTGGCTTTGAATTTTGAAATTTATTTAGCTACTATATACAGTACTGCCACGAATATCTTCTCACTCCTGCACAAGTACTTCCGTAGGGTACATTCCTAGAATTAGAACTGCTATATTAAATGACATGGGCATTTTAAAGCATGGGCTTGGCTTTAATAAATAATACCAAAAATAACCTCTCAAAATGTTATACCAATTTGTATAATGGTTGTGTGATTGAAGATGCTAAAAAAAGAAAGAAAGAAAAACCCAAACTACTACTTTGCATTGACGTTGATAGGCTATATGGCGGTTTACCTTACCCACAGTACAAGAGTTGTGACTGAAATTGGATCATTTTTAAGGGTATAGTTCCTTGGCATGCAAATTCTTAGATTGGTGTGATTTGCAACTGGCCCATCTGCTAACACAGTTAAGTAACTGAGAAGAGGGGAGGATCTATGAGGTTCCCTTGCATAATGCTGAGATGTGCGCTCCCCCGCTTATGTTCCTGGTACTCGTCCCTTTAGCTGCAGTGCCGTTTAAGTCCTGCAGAGATGCTGGCGTATCTGTCCAAGCAGGCTTATCAAGAAGGGATGCTTGAAGAAGTCCCAGGGAAGCATTTTCTAGAAGTCATTGGTCTCCTCTCAGTCCTTCAACTATTTTTTTCTCTGCTTTCCACACTGATTTGTCCTTACACATCTGAGCCCAGGGTCAGTTCTATGGAGAGTAAATCTTGTCTTTTGTCCCAAATGAAGGTTGGTCCTGGGAATCTGGGACTATGAGAGTGAGGGGCAGAAGAGAAGAGTGGTTCAAGTCAGCAGTGAAAACCTATCCTTTGTTACTTGACATCTGCTTTAAATTCCTTGTTTAATTTTATTTGGAAACCTTATCAAAAAGCACAAGGTTCTGGGACACAAGGAGCTAACAGTATAGCTGCACAGCTCAGCTATCACTTCCTCTGGGAAACCCTTCCAGACATTCATCAGATACATATTAGGTTCTAAGAAAATAGTGGTGAGCTACTGGCAACCCCAGCTAAGACAGGCACCTCTTCTCTGAACACACCTTGTATTTTGTCCCTCTTCTAAGATAGATATCATTATCCCTAACACTGGCTTGAACTCTTGAAGGATAAGATCTTGCCTCATTCGTCTTGACCTACCCATCCCCAGCTTAGCACAGAATGGGAATGGCTCAGTGTTGACCTGCTCTGAATGCTGAATTCATTCTTTCTCTCTCTCTCTCTCTCTCTTTCTCTCTCTCTCTCTCTCTCTCTCTCTTTCTCTCTTTAAGACAGGGTCTCTGTTGTGCAGGCTGGAGCACAGTGGCATAGTCACGACTCATTGGAGCCTCGACCTCCTAGGCTCAAGTGATCCTTCCACCTCAGCTCCCCAAGTAGCTAGGACTACAGGCATGTGCCACCATGCCCAGCTGATTTTTTTTATTTTAATTTTTAATTTTTTTAGAAATGGGTGTCTCACTATATTGCCCAGGCTGGTCTCAAACTTCTGGCCTCAAGCAATCCTCTTGCCTTAGCCTCCCAAACTGTTAGGATCAGAGGTGTGAACCACTGTGTCCAGCCTTAAATTGTCTCTAATTTTGGAGCAAAGAATGGAGAGTAGTCTTTGATGGCTCCTCTGGGAGATCTCTTCCCTACGGATGTCTGAGCAAGCACTCTGTCTCACTAATGGGCTTGAAAACAGAGATTCTTGTGGAGAATCTGACTCACGGTCCTGGAAGTAAGGAAAATAATAACTACTGCTAGGTTTGCTGGGCCTATGATAAGTACTTTACTGATAATGATAAATATTTTACATACATTCTCAACCAAAATGGCCTGATCCGATTTTTTTTTTTTTTTTTTTGGTAAGGGAAGTAGAGGCTCACAGAGATAAAAGAAACTTACTGTATCTTACTGTGGGACACTGAACATGTTTAACTCCAAAGCCCACTGTACCTGCCTCCTCCTTCCCAACAGTAAGTTTTGAAGAAGGCTAAACTACTGAATGGGTCAGGAAAAAGATACTTCCAGGTAATATCTTCAAATAGCACTCCAACCTGACATTCAGAAAGGAAAGTTATTTGGGGTCGAAAGCACCTCTTCCCTCAGCTTGGTGTATTGAACTCTTGAAATACACAATTATAAACACCTGTATGCAAGTAAACTAGAAAATCTGGGAATGGATAAATTCCTGAACACATACACCCTCCCAAGAATGAGCCAGGAAGAAGTTGAATCCCTGAATAGACCAATAATGAGTTCTGAAATTCAGATAGTAATAAATAGCCTTCCAACCAAAAAAAAAGGCCAGGGCCAGACAGATTTACAGCTGAATTCTACCAGAGGTACAAAGAGGAGCTGGTACCATTTCTTCTTAAACTATTCCAAACAATTGAAAAGGGGGAACTCTTCCCTAACTCATTTTATGAGGCCAGCATCATCCTGATACCAAAACCTAGCAGAGATACAACAAAAAAGAAAACTTCAGGCCAATATCCCTGATGAACATCAATGCAAAAATCCTCAATAAAACACTGGCAAACTGAATCTAGAAGTACATCAAAAAGGTTATCCATCATGAGCACTTTGGATTCATCCCCAGGATGCAAGGTCTGGCTCAACCTACACAAATCAATAAACGTAATTCATCACATAAACAAAACTAAAGACAAAAACCACAGATTCTCCCAAAAGATGCAGAAAAGGCCTTCTATAAAATTCAACATCCCTTTGTGTTAAAAACTTTCAATAAGCTAGGCATTGAAGGAATATACCTCAAAATAATAAGAACCATATGTGACAAACCCACAGCCAATATCATATACTGAATGGGCAAAAGCTGGAAACATTCCCCTTGAAAACTGACACAAGACAGGGATGCCCTCTCTCACCACTCCTATTCAACATGGTATTGGGAGGTCTGGCCAGGAAATCAGTCAAGAGAAAGAAAGAAAGGTATTCAGATAGGAAGAGAGGAAGTCAAATTGTCTGTTTTCAGATGACATGATCCTATATCTAAAAAATCCCATCATCTCTGCCCAAAAGCTTCTTAAGCTGATAAGCAACTTCAGCAGTCTCAGGATACAAAATCAGTGTGTAAAAATCACAAGCATTCCTATACACCAACAACAGATAACCAGAGAGCCAAGTCATGAATGAGTTCCCATTCACAATTACTATGAAGAGAATAAAATACTTAGGAATACAGCTAACAAGGGAAGTAAAGGACCTCTTCAAGGAGAACTACAAACCACTGCTCAAGGAAATCAGAGAGGACACAAACAAATAGAAAAACATGCCTTGCTCATGGATAGGAAGAATCAATATTGTGAAAATGGCCGTACCACCTAAAGTTACTTATAGATTCAGTGCTATTCCCATTAAACTACCATTGACATTCTTCAAAGAATTAGGAAAAACTATTTTAAAATTCATATGGAACCAAGAAAGAGCCCATATACCCAATACAATCCTAAGCAAAAAGAACAAAGTTGGAGTCATCAGGCTACCTGACTTCAAACTAGACTACAAGGCTACAGTAAGCAAAACAGCATGGTACTGGTACAAAAACAGACACAGAGACCAATGGAACAGGATAGAGAACTCAGAACTAAGACCGCACATCTGCAACCATCTCATCTTCAATAAACCTGACAAAATCAAGCAGTGGGGAAAGGATGGATTCTCTGTTTAATAAATGGCACTGGAAGAACTGACCAGCCATATGCAGCAAATTGAAACTGGACCCCTTCCTTACATCATATACAAAAATCAACTCAAGATGGACTAAAGACTTAAATGTAAAACCCAAAACCATAAAATCCATAGAAGAAAACCTAGGGAGTACCATTCAGGACATAGGCACAGACAGAGATTCCATGATGAAGACACCAAAAGCAATTGCAACAAAAGCAAAATTTGACAAATGGGATCTGGTTAAAGAGCTTCTGCACAGCAAAAGAAACTATCATCAGAGTGAACAGACAACCTACAGAATGGGAGAAAATTTTAGCAATCTGTCCATCTGACAAAGGTGTAATCCAGAATCTACAAGGAACTTAAATTTACAAGGAAAAAAACACATTAAAAAGATGGGCAAAGGACATGAACAGACACTTCCCAAAATAAGACATTTATGTAGCCAACAAGCATAGCAGAAAAAGCTCAACATTACTGATCATTAGAGAAATGCAAATCAAATCCATAATGAGATACCATCTCACATCAGTCAGAATGGTGATTATTAAAAAGTCAAGAAACAACATATGCTGGTGAGGCTGCAGAGAAATAGGAATGCTTTTATACTGTTGGTGGGAATGTCAGTTAGTTCAACCGTTGTGGAAGACGGTGTGTGATTCCTCAAAGACCTAGAACCAGAAATACCATTTGATCCAGCAATCCCATTACTGGGTATATACCCAAAGGAATATAAATGATTTTATTATAAAGTTACATGCACACATACGTTCTTTGCAGCTCTGTTCACAATAACATAGAATCAACCCAAATGCCCATGAATGATAGACTGGATAAAGAAAATGTGGTACATTACGCCATGGAATACTATGCAGCCATAAAAAAGAACGGGATTGTGTCCCTTGCAGCTCCTTTGGATGGAGCTGGAAACCATTATCCTCAGCAAACTAACATAGGAACAGACAAACAAACACTGCATTTTCTCATTTATAAGTAGGAGCTGAACAATGTGAACACACAGACACAGGGAAGGGAACAACACACACGGGGGCCTGTTGGCGGGCGAGGGAGGGAGAACATCAGGAAAAATAACTAAGGGATGCTGGGCTTAATACCTGGGTGATTGGTTGATACATGCAGCAAGTCACCATGGCACACATTTACCTGTGTAACAAACCTGCACATGTACCCTGAAACGTAAAATAAAAATAAAATTTAGAAAGTGCCTTTTTTCTTTTTTAAATTTTGTTTTCTGGTTGTCATTTTTCCCCCTACTAAGCATGAAATTATTTTATTTATTTATTTATTTTGAGACTGGGTCTTGCTCTGTCTCCTAGACTGGAGTACAATGGCATGATCATGGCTCACTGTAGCCTTGACCTCCTGGGCTCAAGTGATCCTCATGCTTCAGCTTCCCAAGTAACTGGGACTATAGTCGTCTGCCACCATGCCTGGCTGGCTGGCTGGCTAGCTAGCTTATGTATGTATGTATGTATGTATGTATAGACAGGGTTACACTATGTTGCCCAGGCTGGTCTTGAACTCCTGGCCTCAAGCGATCATCCTTTAGTGGGACCATCCTCCTAAGTGGCTGGGACCACAGGGATATGCTACCATGCCCAGCTTATTCTATCTTTCTGTAAAAGAAAAAATAAAAAGTCCTGAGCTTGAGAGAATGGGGCCTGAGTTGCAGTTCCAGGATGTCCAGGAGCAGCATGAAGTTTTATTGTCCCTTGTGCTGGAGTGTGTATCCTAATCTCTGATACCCATTCCCTTTACTCAACATGTTTAAATGTTAAACTAACAAAAACTTGAGTTCCAAAGTCCAGGATTGAATAATATTTCAGGATTCACCAAAGAGAAAGATGAGTGACTATACACAGAGAGGGAACAGGAGCTTAGAAAGTAGCAAGGAAGCAGTATCCCCTTTCCTCAGTTTACCAAGCAGTGATAGGTTCCTATTGACAAGAGGTGCCCATGGTTTTTGGGGTCAGACCAGCTGCCAGTGGGTGATGGCACATACCCTGTGTTCTTGGAGTTTGTTAAATTATCTCACTGTCATGTGAACATAGGGTTGTGTTGTTAAAGATAATTTTAGTTGCTTTAAACTGTATACTTATTTATCAATAACCCTGAAGAATCACTGTTCCCATTTAACAGACTTAGGAGAACTGAAGTGCTTTGCCCAAGTTTACAAAATTAATGCATGTTGTATAGTTGCTATTTGATACCAAGTTTGACTCTTAAGTATGTAATTCCAGGCTGCCCCTTATTTTATTTAGCTCCTTCTGTAGAATTATGGATTTCTTGGAAGCCGAGGCCTTTTTTTTTTTTTTTTTAATCCATCAGACATATATCAAGTACCCATTTTTGCTGTGTTCTGTGATATATTCCAGGAATACAAAAATGAATCAAACCCTGGTCCCTTATTCTTGGAATATTCACAGACCCATGGACACATGGAGGCAGGCCCACAAAGGGATGAAACAGTGGACATTCGTAGAATTGGAACCTTTAGGGCAGGGAAGAGTAGGAGAAGATTTCTTAGAAGATGTCATGCCTGAATTTGCTGAGAATTAAATAATTCATGGAAACTAGCCAGGCAGAAGTAACACTACATGCAAAGGCGCATTTGGGAAACTGCAAATAGCACTATTTTCTGAGAGCATTGGGAATATAAGAAGGGAGAAGGGAGAGGAATGCTCTTATGAGGTTGGGAAGGTGCTTTATTCTGAAGGCAGTGAAAGGTTTTAAGTAGAACTGGCATGGTTTTACTTGAGTCTTAGCAGCCAGGATGGAGAATGGATTGCAGGAAGGTGATGCAGAAATAGCGAAAGGAAAAAGCAAGGAGCAAGCAAGACATACCCATAAAAGAAGCTACTGAAATAAGCCAGATGGGAGATAGTGGTGGCCAAGATTGTGAGAGTGATGACAGAAACAAATAGATGGATTCAAGATTTATTTGTGTGCTTTAATTTTTATAAAACAAAAATAGAAATACAAAGTAGTATAATGAAGCTATGTACCAGCCTCAACAAACATCATCCAATGGCTAACACTGTCCCACTCATACTTCCACCCATTCATTTTCCACTTTATTTTGAAGCAAGTATTAAGTATCATTATTTCATTTGTTAATATTCCAGCATGTATCCTTATCCTTTAAAAGTGTGGGGTTTGTTTGGTGTTTTTTTGCTTTTGTTTTTTGAGACAGAGTCGTGCTCTGTTGCCCAGGCTGGAGTGCAGTGGTGCGAGGGTTTTTTGTTTTTAAGAGACAGGGTCTCACTCTCGCTCTGTCATCCAGGCTGGAGTGGCTGGAGTACAGTGTTATGATCACAGCTCAGTGTAACCTAGAACTCCTGGCTCAAGTGATACTCCTACCTCTCAAGTAGCTGGGACTACAGGCACATGCATCACCACACCTGGCAAATTTTTTGTAAAGATGGATCTCACTTTGTTGCCCAGGTTAGTCCTCCTAATCTGTAGATTTCTCCTCCATCTTTTTTTGCCCTCTTAAGTTAAGACACTGGTGGTTTGTCTTGTTGAATTTACCACACCCAGATGTTGCCGATTACATCCTTGTAATGTAGATGAATGTGTTCTTTTGAACTTTGTAGTTCTTTTATTTTAGAAGATGGATATAGAGAGTCAACTTCAAACCTTCAGATCCAACATTTTTGGCAAGACTACTTCATGGGGTTGTTGAGTTCTTCCATCAGAAGATATGTACTGTCTTGTTCTCTCTTTTTGTAATGTAGCAGCATTTGACGATTGGTATCTAGAATCTGTTATTTCACAGTGTTATTCTAATTCCAGTATGCCTCGTTTATTTATCAGCTGGAATGCTTCTATAAAGAAATTTATCCATAGCTGCTTATTACCCTGTGGTATAATTCATCTAGGAAAGGCAAGATAAATACTGATTTTTCCCCTTAATATTTTTTTCATTTTAAAAATTATTATTTTTTTCGAGACAGGGTCTTGCTCTGTCAGTCAGGCTGGAGTGCAGTGACATGATTTCTGCTCACTGCCACCTCTGCCTCTCGGGGCTCAAGAAGCAATCCTCCCATCTCAGCCTCCCTAATTGCTGGGGCCACAGGCGTGCACCACCACACCCAGCTAATTTTTTGTATTTTTGGTAGAGACGGGATTTTGCCATATTGCCCAGACTGGTCTTGAACTCCTGGACTCAAAACGATCCACCCGCCTCAGCCTCCCAAAGTGCCGGGATTACAGGTGTGAGCCACTGTGCCCTATTTAATAATTTTTAAGTGATGCTGAAATTATCCCATCTTTTTTTAGTAAATACCTCTTCAGGGTAGCTGATTCAGCTACTTTTGAGGGGGTAGAAAAGACAGGATTTATGACAGGTTGTATGTGGGTGTAGTCAAAGAGGAGGAAGGAGCCATGGAAAGAGTGCCAGGTTTTTGGCTTGGGTGGTTGATGCCTTTCACTGAACAGGGAGCCCAGAAAGAGGAAAAGATTTTTAAAGGAAAACAGGTTTGGACTTGTCTGAGGTGCTTATTGATGGATACATCTAGGTGGAGATGCCCAGGAGGCAGTTGGATATCAGGATGTGAGATTCAGGGGAGCAGTTCCTGACTCCAGGACCTAGGGTAAGGCTCAGTTGCTGAGTGTAGTTGACTCAGATTGGAATTATGTGCGTTATTTCTTGTCTGATAAAAATAGATTCCTTTGCCATCAGGAGCCAGGTTCTACCCTAAAGAAAGACTGCATAAGCCCCTGTTGTCCTTTTACCTCTCTCCTTAGAGAGTTCAATTTTTAGTAGAGTAGAAAGGGATAGAATTGGTGCAGGTAGGATTGCCACTTGTTGTTTGGAATTGATCTTGTCAGATTTATTACAGCCAATCCCTCAATTAGAGGAGAGCTCTGTGTATAGGTAGGATTTACTGGAGTTGGAACTGGGACTGGGAAAACTGGTTTTGGCTTTGCAGGAATGGCTGGCCTAAGGTGGTCTATTTGTATTCCTGAAGGGTTTTTTTTCCCCCCTTTCCTATGTTGCTGCTCTCTGAAGCAACTCCTTTCCTTCCTTCCTTCAGTCAACAATTATTCAAGCACTGCAGATACACTGGTTGGCAAAAATATGGGGCACAGTCCTTGGTCTCATATTTTGGAATCCAGTGACAGATACATATATTATATATGTTAATCAAAAGATCGTCAGCAACATGTGGTTCTTCACTGATGCAGGAACCCGGCAAATGACATACTGATCAGGAACCTTTGACTACCAGTACCAGCCCTTCATTGTTGGAAGATTTAGTCTCAGGTAGGCTTCTAAATCAGAAAATGTGTATTTAACAGAGGGCCTGACACATGGGAGACTCTGAAGTAGAGTTTATCTAGGGGAAAAATCCTTTCGTGAGATAAGATGAAAAAGTTAGAAAATGTGAAAATGAAGAAGAATATGAATGCCCTATTAAGAAGTTCAGCAGAAGAACTGTACCCCACCCACACAACACACACACCTCTCGAGGAGCCATCTAATTGCTTTAATGTATTATGAAAGCCTTTTATATACTAAACTGAAGACAGCCCTGGGCTTGACTCTTTGCAGTACAGGAGATTAATAAGAAAGGATAGAATTGTAAAATAAAAATACTACTTGATGAGTAATGTCATAGTATATTTTAGGGATCCAGGCAGCGTGGAAGAAGGGTGCGATTTGACTTTGTCTGATTTTAAGTCTGGGAGAATGGAGTCTTAAAATATTTTACAGAGGAGGGGATTTTTAAATTGAGTCCAGTAAGATTAGTAAGTGGGAGTGGAAACTATAAAGAAATAGTGAGAAGAGTTATTCCAGGCAAATAGAATAGCTTAGTATAATATTTGCACTATAAGTAAGTGGGTCAGCATGGCTGGAGTAATGGGTACTTACAGGGAGTGGTGGGAAATGAAGCTGAAGAAGTCAGGAAGAGCTGAGTTATAGAGGGAGGGCCTTAGGAGTGTGGGCCTTTGTACCTTAGGTTCCTGGGAACCACTGATAGGACTCAATGAGATCATGCCACACTCACTGGGGGTATTTTATCTTGCCTTTTCCCAGAGTTCTGACATAGAACTGAGTTCTTTTTGGCTAGAAATCTTTCCCTATGTCATCTGACATTATCTCTAGGTCAGGTAGATGGATGTATGGACAAATGAAACAACCAGAGAAGTCAGGGCTGAAACCAGAGTTGGCTTGGAAACAACTAACCTTCAAGTGGTCTACCTTTACAGCAGCACCAAAGGAGAAAGCCTGTCAGTTTACTCTGCCCCAAGTTTGAGACTTGATTTTTACAACTTTGATTTTTTTTTTACTTCAGCTTCACATGTTGCTTAACAGCAGTTTGAGCTGTTGCTGTGTTCAGAGCTAGAGTATTTATTTGCATTAATCTCTGGGCCAATCTGGGTCTTAATTGAGAAGAAGGTAAATAGTCACGGGTGCCATATGTGATGATTAAGTCCCAACTTGTTTAGACCTCTCAGGAGACACAATAGTGGACTGCATTTATATTTATATGCTCTGTATCTGATTCCTTTGTTTTCTTTTCATTCAAAAAGGACTTATTTATTCATATTATAATCTCTTCTTGATTGGGATACTTTAAAAATTCATGGATAAAATCTTGACTGGGGAATTGCGAGAAATTTTAAATGGAGGAAAAGCTCACCTTTTCCAGGTTCCTCAGTTTGCAGGTAGGAAACTTATCTAATTAAATGTCTTACACATATTTAAATTTCCTGGATTGTCCCAAAAATGTCTTTTTACAATTGTTTGGTTCAAATCAGGATCTAAAAGTACATATATTTACAATTGTTTGGTTCAAATCAGGATCTAAAAGTACATATATTGCATTTGGTTGTTAACATGAGGCTGTTCTTTTTTTTGAGGCAGGATCTTGCTGGAGTGGGATGGCATGATCACAGTTCACTGCAACCTCCCAGGCTCTCAAGCAACCCTTCCGCCTCAGCTAGGATAGCTGGGGCTTCAGGCGTGTGCCATCATACTGGCTAATTTTTCACAGAGACAGGGGTCTCACTATGTTTCCTAGGCTGGCCTTGAACTCCTGGGCTCAAACGATCCACACACCTCTGCCTCCCAAAGTACTGGTATTACAGGTGTGAGCCACCTTGCTGAGCCTATATAAGCATACTCTATAATAGTCTTGGTTTTCTTTTTTTGTTTTTCTTTTTTTTTGTTTTTGTTTTTTTGAGACAGAGTCTCCCTCTGTCGCCCAGGCTGGAGTGCAGTGGCGCGATCTTGGCTCACTGCAAGCTCCGCCTCCCAGGTTCACGCCATTCTCCTGCCTTAGCCTCCTGAGTAGCTGGGACTACAGGCGTCTGCCACCACGCCTGGCTAATTTTTTGTATTTTTAGTGGAGACAGGGTTTCACCGTGTTAGCCAGGATGGTCTTGATCTCCTGACCTTGTGATTCTCCCACCTCGGCCTCCCAAAGTATTGGGATTACAAGTGTGAGCCACCGCACCCAGCCAGTCTTTTTGTTTGTTTGTTTGTTTTTTGTTTGCTGTTTTGAGACAGAGTCTCACTCTGTCGGCCAAGCTGGAGTGCAGTGGTGCGATCTCGGCTCACTGCAACCTCCGTCTCCGGGGCTCAAACAATTCTCCTGCCTCAGCCTCCCGAGTAGCTGGGATTACAGGCGTGTGCCACCACGCCTGGCTAATTTTTGTATTTTTAGTAGAGATGGGGTTTCACTATGTTGGCCAGGCTGGTCTCGAACTCCTGACCTCAGGTAATCCACCCGCCTTGGCCTCCCAAAGTGCTGGGATTACAGGCGTGAGCCACCACGCCCAGCCTTTTTTTTTTTTCTTTCCTTAAAGCACACTCTGTAATCTTTTTTTTTTTTTTTTCTTTCCCCACAGCCAGTCATATTAGTCTTTTACATAGCATTGGCATTACAGAATCTTTTGAGATCATCTTTAGTCCCTCTCCTTCTTCCTTCAGGTCTTGAAATACCTTTCCTACTTATCTGCCTGTGGAACTTCAAGGTTCAGCTCAAATGTAATGCCCTCTGTGGCACCTCAGTCTATTCTAATGAATTGCTCCTTCATCTTTGTTTCTTTAACACTTTTCTTACCCACTTTAGTTACAGTACTCATAACATCATACTGTCATTTATCTGTTTAGTGTATGTGCACTCCACGTGAGTTAGTATGGAGTGGTGAGAAATAAGGTTGGACTCGGTCAGCAGATGATGAGTGTTTCTAGGGCAAGGATCACATAATATTATTTTATGTTAACATAGCCAGCATAGTGCCTAGCTAATAGGAGGCACTGCATGAGTGTTTGTAGACCTGGATTTTTAAAACCTGGTTTCTGGAATATTTTATTTTAGTTTGCAACTCTTGAGTTTTTTCCTGAACTATGAATTATTTCAACCTCCAGGAGTTGAAGGCATAACTGGAAATTGTATCCAGGGATGTTCTTTGTTGCTCTCATTCTTTTTTCACTTTCAGGAGCTTTGCTTCTGATAATATGGACTTCATTTGACTGTGATTTCATTATTCCTATTTAGGTGAATTAAATTACTCTTTCCCTTGCCATAGGGAATGTCTGTATCAAGGATCTGACAGATGAGAACCAGAGATCTTGGGCTCTTGTTTTTTGTTTTAACCTCTGCAAGTTTAAAAAGGAATTTTAAACATTTGCTGCATGGTCCTGATTTTCTAAAATGAATACAAGTCCCTCTCCTTGAAAATGGTCACCTGGCTTTCACTTTGCACCAGACATTCATTGAAAGGTTCTTAAAAACAAATAAGGCAGAAATGATTCTAGTGATCATGTGGCCACTAGATTTGCTGTCGTTTTACCCTGACGGACTAAATTTACATTGCCCCTTCAGCCTCAAAATCTGCAGTCATCTTTGAGAGCGTCTGTTTGAATAAAAATATGGGAAATGGTGTTAAGAACATCTCAAAAGAGGCTTTGCCTTTTCCTGTCCTCAAGATACGTGGTTTAGTGGAATAGAGGACTAGGATATTTAATTTTCTTCTCTATTGGTCTGATGACTCCTGCCTCTTCCTTTCTTTGAGCTTCAGCTTGTCCATCTTTAAAATGAAAGTGGAAACAACCTCTTGGTGGTTAACTAAGGTTCTGCCATTCATAATTTGGACTCCATGGCCAGACGCAGAGGGAAGGAGCTATGAGTAGTTGCCGAGAGGCCGCGGAGCCAGCGATGACCGACTGGGCCGAGCCGCCGCCGCCGCCGCCGCCGCCGCCCTCATGGCGGCTGCCAAGGACACTGAGGAGGACCAGGATACTTCATTGAGAATGCAGACGAGTCCAACCATGGCCCCCAGTTTGAGCCAATAGTTTCTCTTCCTGAGCAAGAAATTTTAAAACGCTGGAGGAAGATGAGGAAGAACTTTTTTTTTTTGAGACGATGTATCGCTTTTGTCGCCTAGGCAGGAGTGCAATGGCGCCATCTCTGCTCCTGCCTCAGGCGCCCGCCGCCACACCCAACCAATTTTTGTATTTTTAGTAGAGACGGGGTTTCACCATATTGACGAGGTTGGTCTCAAACTCCTGACCTCAGGTGATGCACCCGCCTCGGCCTCCCAGAGTGCTGGGATTACAGGAGTTAGCCATCGCCCGCGGCCGAAGGGGAACTTTTTAAAATGGGGGCGAAACTGTGATTTGCCTCAGAGAACGATCTCCCTGAATGGAAGGAGCGAGCCACTGCTGACGTCAAGCTCCTGAAGCACAAGGAGAAAGGGACCACCCACCTCCTCATGAGGAGGGACAAGACCCGGAAGATCTGTGCCAACCGCTGCATCACGCCAATGGTGGAGCTGAAACCCAACGTGGGTAATGACCATGCCTGAGTCTGGAATGACGAGTGCCCCAAGCCAGAGCTGCTGGCCATCCGCTTCCTGAATGCTGAGAATGCACAGAAATTCAAAACAAGGTTTGAAGAATGCAGGAAAGAGATTGGAGAGAGAGAAAAGAAAAGCAAAAAACGATCATGCCGAAAAAGTGGCGGAAAAGCTAGAAGCTCTTTCGGTGAAGGAGGAGACCAAGGAGGATGCTGAGGAGAAACAATAAATCTTACTATTTTATTTTTTTTCTCTTTCTTTTCCTTTTTTTTTTTTTTTTAATTTTACCCTGCCCCTCCTTTTTGATTTGTTTTTATTTGGTTTCATTTTTACAAAGGATGTTATATAAAGAACTGAATTTAAAAAATAATAACTTGGACTCCATTAGATTTGCCGTATGCAAATCCTGCGTATCTTTGGATTTATCATTTTGTTCATCTACCTTTTTTCCACATTTCAAAGCCAGTATTAGCAAGTAGAAAATGTTGATTTCCTGTTTTCTCTCTCCTTCCCACTTATAAATTCCAGTAGTTTTGTTAATCTTAAATGACTTTTCTTCTCTCTCTCTCTTTTTTTATTTTTTTTATTTTTATTTTTAAATAGGGATGAGTCCACTGTGTTGCCCAAGCTGGAGTGCAGTGACTATTCACACGCCACAATCAGTGCACTGCAGCCTCAAACCCTTGGCTTCAAGCCTTCCTCCTGCTTCAGCCTCCTGAACAGCTGGGACTACTGGTGTGCACACCCGTCCCCAGCTAAACAATCTTACTTGGAGCCGTAATTAAAAATTAGTGTTTAGGCCAGGTGTGGTTGCTCATGCCTGTAATCACAGCACTTTGGGAGGTTAAGGCAGGTGGATCACTTGAACCCAGGAGTTCAAGACCAGCCTGGGCAACATAGACTCTCATCTCTACAAAACATTTTTACAAATTAGCCAGGCGTGGTGGTGCGTGCTTGTAGTCCCCTGTAGTCCCAGCTATGTGGGAGGCTTATGCGGGAGGATCGCTTGAGCCCAGGTGGAGGCTGCAGTGAGCCATGATTGCGCCACTGCACTCCAACCTGTGTGACAGAGCGAAGTCTTGTTTCAAAAAATTAAATAAATAAATAAATAAAATTTAGAGTTCATCTTTTGCATTCACATGGGCAGTGTGGTGTGTGTTCATCTTCTCTTCAATCTTCCTCCCAGTAGAGTCTATAAAGTGCTCTCAAAAAACTTGTGGGACTGACAATGCTGAAGAAATGTGGCTCTATATCCAAAGATAAAACTTAATTGTCTCATTAAGTTATGTTAAAGATTTGTTCTCAGGCTTATGGGTGCATCAGGGATTGTTAGTTGGACTCATCTTGAAAATCAAGGTGTCTGCTTCAGTCTTGGTAGCAGAAATTAGACTAATAGCTCCTTATTCATCTTGTCCTCCAAAAGTTGGTACAATAAAGCGCAGAGGCTTACTACACCTCTGTTGTGTACAGATATTTCTAATCCACATCCTTCAGGGAGACAGCTGCCCTTTAAGTGTTTCCAATTGAGGAGCTTTTTGCTAGTGGACCTTCCCCTTCCATTTTTTCCACCCTCATTCTATTTGTAGTCACTTTACTAAAATCATTTAAGAACTACATTAAATCCACAGGGACTGAGAAGAAAATATTAATCCATGGGGTTGGGGTGGGGGTGGGAAAGCTGGTCAGCGTATTTATGATGGGGTAAAGTGTGTCATGGCAGTGGCAGAATATTTATTTTTAGACAAATTGTAGACTTTTCCTCCTCTAAATCATTGGTCACTTTCTCTTTAGGCCCTACTTTGTAAGATGACCCTAATGCTCTCTATTGGTTAGAAAAACCCTCTAGCAATGGTAGTAGCAATATTTGCCATTCAGTTATATGGCTGCTAAGTGGCAGATTCCAGTCCTACTCCAAGAAGGGTCTCCTTTTTCTGGAATACTGCTGTAAAGTGTGCATAGCCTTTAAGTTATTCCTAAAGCTAAATTGGGAGGGGAGATTTCATAGAATGAAACATTTGACACAGTTAAAAAACATTTATCCTCAGGAATCAGTTTCTCTTGGGGCCATTCCACCTTCTTAGTGGAACTTGTGCTTTTATTGTGTCCTGATACTTGAATGTTTAGCTGAATGTTTGACATCATGTGCCATTAGCACGTGGCTCCAATTTGCCAGCCTTTGGGGTACTGTGGTAAGGTATGAGTGTGTATGTGCATACTTGGTGTTACACACTCTGCTGCATGCTGCTGGTGTGGTTCACGAATCAGGGAAGCTATAGCATGAAGATTGTTTAAGATCTTCCGAGTTTTAGGGGAATGAAGCAAGAAGCTTAGTTTGAAGGTGTAAACTTTTGGCTAAGGGTGAGGATGGGGGGTGGTGAAATTAGTAACTTTTGCTTTGTAAAAGGATTTTGCAGACTTAGTTTCCTTTCTTCAAACTAATGTGTATAATCAGAGCATTCTTTCAAACTAGTATAGATAACCAGAGCATAGAAATGAAGGGCTAGAGTTAAAAGTAAGCCCTGCAAACAACTCTTAGCTCCATGTATTAATTTTCTTAGAGAAATTTGCCTTGTCATTGTTTATTATAATGACAGAAAACAGGGAATCCCACTCCTGCACATCCCCCATACCCCCCTGAAAAACCCTACATACCTAACATTGAGTTTCCCTTAGGCCAAAGGTTTTGGCTTTAAATTTTCTAATCCAGTACGGAAGACTATAGCATAGAATAACTCTTGAAAAAAAAAAAAAAAAAAGAAGAAGAAAAGAAACCCCATATACCAGAACCCTTTTAAATAAATTATTTTTAAATGCTGCCTTTTAATTTTAGGATCTTAGCTTAAAGAAGACTGGAAGAGAATTTCCCATGAAATGGTTCCCATAATAGTTTTCAGAAAGACGTGCTAGGCAGTATTGTTAACTAAAGAAAATAAGTCTATCAGTTCCACTTAGATAACCTTTGGTAATAAACGAACTCCATACACGTTGTGACCTTAGAGCCTGAACTTTGTAATCACATGACCAGCTTGTAAACTGACCTGTGAGGATGACTGTCGTAGTCCCGGCTTAGAGAAATTGACCAAGTGTCGGAAGGGTAGTCATCAAGCTGGACTTGTCCTGTAATCTCTGTTTCTTCATGGCTGCAATAGAACTTTTCAACAGACTACAAGAAGCATGAAATGGAGACATGGGAAGGTAAGGAACAGTCTGGGGCCCAAATCTAAGGGTTAGAAATTTTCTTTGAAGGTTTAGAGCAAATAGCCTTGAGGGAGAAGGGAGGCAGTCCACAGACAACAGTTTTTTTGTGTCTTTGCAGAATTCAGCTAGAAAGTTTTCGTGTATGTAGCAAGTGGCTGTAAATGTTTTGGAATGGAGAAAATAATTGAGAGAGAGAACTGCAGTGAATTCATTGTTGTGGTTGATGAAGAGCAGAAGAAGGGGGATTCATTTAAATTTTGTAGTGACTTGAAAAAAATTTACGTTTCAGTACGTAGATGAAATTTACATTAAAAATTGTTCCGTTTATTTCTTGACAGAAGTTGTTTATATTTTAAATTCCTTAATCCAGTTCGCTATCTGCCAAAACCTTATTTACTACTGTTAATTATAGATAGAATTGGGGTCATGAGGCCATTGATAAGGCAACCTCATCCTCTGTGGGGGAACTTCTATACTTCACAGTTTGGGATATAAGACTAAGCCATTGCTAATTTCTTTTTAAGTGGGTTGCTTTTTAAATGGGTACATTTTCAGCATGTGTGTGTATGTAATGAATAGTCAGTCACTAGTGTTATAACTTGTTTATTTGGGATAGTCTCCTAGTTACGTGAGAAACCCCACTTTTCCATAACTTTATTATTTAGGCCAGGAAAGACAGAGCTGAAGGAACAGATAAAATGGATGAATCTTAGTATTAAAGTTTTGCCATGTTTATAAAGTACAATCTAAGAGTTTGCAAAGAGTTTGATTTTCTTAAAGGCAAGCACTACTGAGAAGAGTTCCCGACTCTTTGAAGCAGTTGATAAATTTCTAGGACTGGCATTAACCCTACGAAATAGCTGGTCCTGGGAAAGCTTCCCAGCCCCTTGCAGCATGGCTAACATCTGCCATAGGCAGCTTTGCAGTTTCATTCTCATTCTGGGGATGCACAAACCAGGAAAGTGGGACCCCCTCTGATAATAGCATTCTTCTTTTTAGTAACCTTGGGCTTCTTTCCTCCCTTACATGTTGTCCCCCAGCACCTTATATACCGGAAGTATTGGTTTTTAGTGTAAGTTAGCAGAAACAAAAGAAAGGTCGTAGAAAATACCAGTTATATGTAAGGCCTGTTATTTATCTTGAATAGCCTCCTCTCCCAATATGCGGAGAAATTCTTTGTTAAACTATCCTGGATATACTAGCTTTTCCAGAAAGGAGTAGTTTAAGAAGTAAGATTTGCTTTGGATCTGTTGGACAGGAGTTTAGGAGCTGGCAGAGTCCCAGAGCAGTAATTACATGAGTTGAGAAGGAATGACTCTGGAGTATTTAGATTTTTTTTTGACCAGCTTGAGTCTCTTAGTGATATGTAGTCCGCTAGCTCTGAAAGAGAAAAAAGTTTTGCACAGGAAGTTCTCCCCTGGTTCATATTTAAGTTTTGAAACTTCAGTTTTTCTTAGCCATTCAACTGCAGAAAATAACTTATGGTACCAAAACAAGAACTTCCATAAAATAAGGAAATGAATTTAAAATTGTTCACCTGAATCTTTCATTGAAAATTCTAGTAAAGCAAAATGAATTATCCCAGTTGAAGGAGGTTTTGGAAGCTTAAGAGGCAAAATCAACTGCTTACAAAAGAGGTCAGTGAAAATGCTACTGTAAAAAAAGCATTGCCTGGTTTTAGATATTGGGCCCTTGTCCATTTAAATTAACCTTTGTCACAGCTGGGCATACAAATGTTTTGTTTTAGTTCACAGAGGGTTAACTCTATTCAAGCTTTCACTGTGGCAGGCCTGATCTGTGGAGTCATACAATCTGGTCTTTCAGCCCTGCCAGTCGCTAGGCAGGAAGTCTTATTTCTTAAGCTATCTTTCAGAATGGGGGTTGGGATTTGGAGAAAGGTGGGGGAAGGGCTTTGGAGCATCTGTAAGGATCAATAACAGAGAGAGAGAGCCGCAAGAGAGGCCATTGTGCACACTTCAAGATAGATGCAGCCCTTGTGCATGGCCCCTGCCTGGCAGGACAGACACCTAAAACCAAAACAATGACACCGAATGAATTCTCTGTGAAAATTAGATTGCTGCTTAAAGGAGAAAAATACTTGAGGGCCCTTTCAACGTTGGGGAATATTCTCATTCCTCAACTTGCAAAGATTAGGCAACCCCCACTAGAAATAACTCCAAATTGATTTTTAAATGCCTTTTGTCCTCATGCTAATACTGTATTGAATTGGAGAGGGTGATCATTTTGGTCTTGGTCACATGCATCAAAGCATTGAGTAAGTAATCTTTTTTTCTTCTCTCTCCCCCCCCTCCTCTCTTCCTCCCTCCCTTTTTCTCTTCTTTTTTATTCTAATGTTTGCTTTACCCTATTGGTTTTGGAGGCATCATTAAGGGAATGAAAAAACTAAGATTTGGTTAGGATTTGAGTAACACATGTGTGAAATCCCTCCCCCAACAGCTGGTATTGGCTCTCGAAACTTCAACTGAGCTAAACAGATGTTCCTAGTGTGTTGTTTTGAGATAATTTAAAACAGACTTATAGTCAAGGACTCTACAAAAATCGTAGATTTGATTTTTAAATGCGCTGAAGTTGTGATATCATACTACATCTTAATGCATATTATATGGGTGTTAAGTAAAAACACCTGAGCTTGGGAAAGTGCGCAATTCCGCCAATGAAATTGTGATATTTAAAACACTACCAAGTTTGTTATTTTACTCCAGCCCAGATTTTCATTTTTCAGATTCCCCTTTCCCAAACGCTGTAACATTCCTGTTTTACTGTATCCTTTTCCAGAAGACTAAGGCATTAATTCAGTAGGTACTTTTTTGATGCAAATTATTTATGGCAGTTGGAAAGAGTAATGGAGTCATTGCCACCTCTCTTCCACTAAACCTCCAAAGTACTGGTGACAACTGACTGGTAACAGCTGAGAAAAATGGAATCCTAAACGGCCTTAAATAGTCTCCCAACTTGAAATCTTCCAGGAGTAAATGCATAAATGAACTGGGGGTCCACAATGTGGCTTGCAGACAGACAAATGGAATAAGGGGAGGTGGGGAGACCTGCACTTGAAATTAGCAAGTTTAGTTTATTCTAAGCTTCTTGAATTGAAAACTGACAAAATATGGACAATTTTGACCTAGGAAAAATACCTGGATGCCTTACACCGTCTGGATGTTTTTAACCCGTCTGTAATCAGTACCTTTTTGCTGGGAAAAATGATGTACAGGAAGAAAATCTGATTTAATCACCGCAAACAGTACCACCTTGACACGATTGATTCTGCCCCTCTGATGTATTGTAATTCTCCATTAATATTTAAACCAAAGAATTGATTGTTTTAATGGACATTTTCCAGGGACATACAAATATTACTAACAAAACTTGGAAGTTCAGTTACCATTTCCGTTGTATTAAAATTGGGTATGAAACCTACCATGACCCTTTTGAACAATGTGGTCTTTAATGTGTATTGGGGGAGGGCCTAGTGAAGGAAAAGCCATAAAAGTCCTCAGGGTTCAAGATGAGGTTGAGATTTTGGCCCATTGCTTTTGTCATTTTCACACACAAACATCACTGCAATCATGTTTGATTTAGCATCCTTAATACAATGAGGTGGGAGAACAAAAGGATATCAGAGGCACAAGTATGGAAGCCAAACAGTCTCCTACCTCGCTGCCACCAATTTTTTCACATCATTCTTTTTTTCTGTTCCCCTGCTACTGGGGTTTCTTTTTAAGCCAAGGAAATTAATCTATTTGCAGGAATCTTCTTTTTGCATGCCTCAGTAGTTTGCTTGGGCAATTGAAAAGCTACATTTCAAATGGTTTTTAGCCATGTGAAAAGTCGTTTCCTAAAAACTTGGGGAAAACACTATAATTAGGAAAAATGCATCTACCCATATTTCAAGGTTAAGAGTGGGGCGGGGGGGGGGGGGTGGTGTTCCCACTGCACAGCTGTTTTACATATTTTGAAAAGCCTGATAGATGTAAAGGTCATTGCTAACTCTAACCGGGTCTTGATGCTCACACTGTGATCCAAGGACCTTGCATTAATTAGGATGAGAAGCATGGAAGGTCAGGAGTCAACCGGCTGGTGAGCCTCCGTGGATTGTTAGTGGGACCAATCAGAATTCCTGTAGGATTTTTAAACCATTAAAACAAAAAAACAAAAACTGCTGCTGCTTCTGTTGCCTCTGGATGGATCCCTTGGTCTGTATGGCAAGGACTCGTCCCCTGCTGCCCAGATGGCTCATAAAAACTTGGCTACATATATGGCTTTGCTACAGGCTTCCTGGTGTTGGGGAAAGAACCTCATCAGCTTGACTCTGTCACTTGACCAAGTCACTTGACCTCTATGAACCTCAATTTCCTCATATATGCAACAGAGGATAGTAATACCTATCTCATATGACTGCTATGGGAATTAAATAAGAAAACTGTCAAGAGTGCCCAGAACATGGTTAACATGGCTTGAATTGAAATGAGTTTCAAAGAGGAGCAAATTTAGGGAAATTAAGAAAGAGAATTCTTGGGTGAGCCTGTGGCTGGTGGTGTTTACACTCTAAGATCTCCGGGGAGTGCCTCCTTTCGGTAGGCAACAATAAGGGAGGGGCTCTTTGGAAATTTAGCCTTGAAAATGCTGTACAACCAGTGGGGCCAGCTGCTGAGCCTTCATAGAACTAATTGCAATGTTAATATGCTATTCCTGTGGTAGTGATAATTAGTCACGAATGGGTCCCTGCAAAATTTGTGGCCTTTTCTCTACAGAAAGTCTTTTACAGTTGTGTTGATTGGAAGAAAATGGAGAGGTGATGGGCTTTAAGGTAACAGAGGTGTTAAATCGTAATCAGGAAAAGAGGGGTAATAAAGTTAGTCTTAATTTCCTGTGTTTTGATAGATAAATAGATGCCAAGACAATTGCCATGACCATGTTTAATAGCCCTTTTTCAGGAGCTGTACCATGAAGTAGTGAAGTTGGGAATGTTGTTAGCATGCTAATCATTGCCTTACTAACTTTGGAGTTGTCAGCCTCTCTACCTTCTGGGTTCAAGGCTTATATCAATGGCTTACTGTTCTAATCTCTGTATATAAAATTATTATGCAGCTAACATTCATCAAGCATTTACTATTTTCTAAGTACTGGGAACAGAGGTGAGTTAGAATTCCTCACCTAAACTGCAGATCTCCTTTTTGAACTAGAAAGAAGGAAAAATAATTTTAATGTTGCTTAACAGATGTTGAATATTCACCACTTAAAAAGTGGAGCTTTTGAGAGTGATTAGGGGAGAAGATGAGCTAGCAGCAGGATTTGCTCTCTCTTTGGGGCCCTATATTGATTTGAGGGATTTTGCTTTTTGGGTTTTTTTTTTTTTTTTTTTTTTTAACTTCTTTTGTTTGGTGTTTCTTTTTTTTTTTTTTTTTTTTTTTTTTTTGAGACGGAGTCTCGCTCTGTTGCCCAGGCTGGAGTGCCAGATCTCAGCTCACTGCAAGCTCCGCCTCCCAGGTTTACGCCATTCTCCTGCCTCAGCCTCCCCAGTAGCTGGGACTACAGGCACCCGCCACCTCGCCCGGCTAGTTTTTTGTATTTTTTAGTAGAGACGGGCTTTCACCGTGTTAGCCAGGATGGTCTTGATCTCCTGACCTCGTGATCCGCCCGTCTCGGCCTCCCAAAGTGCTGGGATTACAGGCTTGAGCCACCGCGCCCGGCCGCTAGGTGTTTCTTATGACTTACTTGCTCTTCCAAATGTGTGACTGCAAAATAGAATATTTTAATATTTTTCTTAATATGGTAAAATTAGAGGCCTGGATTACAATTGGCAAAAATGTAGAGGGAGTCTAAACCTCATTTTTCTGTTTCTCTGTTAGCACCCTATTCACCACTAGCAAAATGTTTTCCTTTCTATGAGGTTTCAGCATGTGGCCTCAGTGTGATGGCTACAGTAGACTAGCTTTGCTTTTTTGTTGTTTTGTTTTTTTTGGTGGAGTCCTGCTCTGTCACCAGCCTGGAGTACAGTGGTGTGATCTCGGCTCACTGCAATCTCCATCTCCTGGGTTCAGGCGATTCTTCTGCCTCAGTCTCCCGAGTAGCTGGGACTACAGCTGTGCGCCACCATGCCCAGCTGATTTTTGTATTTTTAGTAGAGATGGGGTTTCGCCATGTTGGCCAGGATGGTCTCGATCTCTTGACCTCGTGATCTGCCTGCCTCAGCCTCCCAAAGTGGTGGGATTACAGGCGTGAGCCAAGGTGCCCAGCCAACTTTGCTTTTTAAAGGAGCTTATAAGTTATGAATAACTTATTAAGTATCAGATGTATATATTTATGGTATATTAAATAACCACTGCACAGAAAATGTATGTTTTAGACATTTGAAAAAAGAAAAAAGCAGACACCATTCGAGCATTTAATCTCAAAATGTGCACAAGTCAGTGTAGAAAGAAGAGCAATGCAAATGAACGGCTTGGCAACCTGTAGGTGATAGCCATCAAGTCTTGGCCTTGGTCTTTATTATAAGAGTTTGTGTACGTGCACACTGTCATATGCATTTGTGTGTTTTTGTTTTTAACTTTGCCATGAGGTAGTTGTTAATTGCTGCTGACAAGAAAATCTGCCATCCTCGACTCTTTTATTCCACTGGGAGCAGGAAGAGGGAGAGGTGATTATGTGCCACAGTGAGTGTCTTTTCCTGTCACTGGATATAGTCCGGCCATACCATTGTTTCAACCATGAACCAGTTACTTTAAGAAACTGACCATCACATTGTACTGGTTTTTTGTTTTGTTTTGTTTTGTTTTGAGACAGAGTCTCGTTCTGTCACCCAGGCTGGAGTGCAGTGGCACAAACTCAGCACGATCTTGGCTCACTGCAAGCTCCGCCTCCTGGGTTCAGCCATTCTCCTGCCTCAGCCTCCCCAGTAGCTGGGACTACAGGCGCCCGCCACCATGCCCGGCTAATTTTTTGTGTTTTTTAGTAGAGACGGGGCTTCACCGTGTTAGCCAGGATGGTGTCAATCTCCTGATCTCGTGATCCACCCGCTTCAGCCTCCCAAAGTGCTGGGATTACAGGCATGAGCCACCGCGCCGGC
>NC_045447.1:14004102-14021041 GCF_002776525.5 Piliocolobus tephrosceles
TCCTAGCCGGGCGCGGTGGCTCACGCCTGTAATCCCAGCACTTTGGGAGGCCGAGGTGGGCAGATCACGAGGTCAGGAGATCAAGACCATCCTGGCTAACACGGTGAAACACCGTCTCTACTAAAAAATACAAAAAAATAGCCGGACGTGGTGACGGGCGCCTGTAGTCCCAGCTACTGGGGAGGCTGAGGCAGGAGAATGGCGTGAACCCAGGAGGCGGAGCTTGCAGTGAGCTGAGATCCTGCCCCTGCACTCCAGCCTGGGGGAGGGAGCCAGACTCTGTCTCCAAAAAAAAAAAAAAAAAAAAAATCTAGGTTCCTTTAGGATATGTAGAAATTAATTTTCTCTCAGCACTCCTGCTCTTGTCCACACATGCCATTTGGAATCATATGCACTAAAACATTTGCCATAGGTTACCAATCTGATGTGAGAGAAAAAACATCTACCATAGAATAGTTTTAGTATGCAAAGTCCATCATGTGTCATATGCTGACAAGAACTTGGACTCGATTTATTAGTTCTTTATTTTCACTAACCATTAGTCTTACCAAAGTGAGCACTTTGGAGAATGATAAATGTCTTGTGAGGAGCTTAGGAGAGAGGAGTTCTAGTTTTGTAAAAGTGTTGACTTGAAAGGCTGAGGCAGGAGGATCACTTGAGCCCAGGAGTTCAGGGCTGCAGTGAATTATGATCTTGCCACTGCAATCCAGCCTAGGCTATAGAGCAAGTGAGACTGTTGGTAGGGAAGGGAAATTATTGATCCAGTGCCTTAGGGAAGCAGAACCTTTGATTCTGATGGCTGCATTAGTAAAGTCATGTGAATGTAATGTGTAAAAGAGGACTCATTTGCATTGTTGAAGCTTCATAATGTGTGGTCTTAGTGATGAATGCAGACTCCAGCACTTTCTCTGAACATTGTTACACGTGGAAGAAGTTACAAAAGCACTTTCTGGGCAAATAAGAATGGGAATGGCCAATAATGCACATGTTTGTGTTTGGGGCCCATTATTCTGAAGCTGCTGAGAATTTTGGAAAAAGTGGTCTTTGGCAAGGTAGTGGGCAACTACATTTTTTACCCCCATAAAACTTATGGTTTCACTTAAAGCACGCTAATTGGCCTTTCTTTCACCAGTGCCTCAGAACTGTGAAGGGACCTAGGGAGCTGATGCTTTGAGCTCAGTGCATTGGGCTTTGAGCATTGGCACAAGGTCTCTGGGCTGGCTCACCAGTTTGTCATCTGGAGTTCTTATAAACTGTGCTTTGATTTGCAAGTACAGAAGCGATAGGCATACCTCAGAGATAATTGTGAGTTTGGTTCCAGACCACTACAGTAAAGCAAGTCACTCGAATTTTTTGGTTTCCCAGTGCATATATAGAAGTTGTGTTTATACTATAGTCTGTTATGTGTACTATAGTCTGTTATGTGTATAGTCTGTTACGTGTACAGTAGCATTATGTCAGAAAAAAACTCTACATACCTTAATTTAAAAATAATTTATTGCTAAAAAATGCAACCATCTGAGCCTTCAGTGAATCATTTTGCTGCTATGGGATCCTGCTGCAGTGTTGATGGCTGCTAACTGATCAGGGTGGTGGTTGCTGAAGGTTGGGGGATGGCTATGGCAGTTTCTTAAAATAAGGCAATGAAGCCAGTTTTACTGATTGACTCCTCCTTTCATGAAAAATTTCTCTGTAGCATGTGATGCTGTTTAATAGCATTTTATTCACAGTAGAACTTCTTTCAGAATAGATGTCAGTCTTCTCAAACCCTGCTGCTGCTTTATCAATGAAGTTAATATAATAATCTAAATCTTTTGTTGTCATTTTAACAGTGTTCACCAGGAGTAGATTCCATCTACAAAGAAACCTCTTTCTTTGCTCCTCCATAAGAAACAACTCCTCATCCATTAAAGTTTTATCATGAGCTGGGTGTGGTGGCTCACACCTGTAATCCAAGCACTTTCGGAGGCCAAGGCAGGAGAATTGCTTGAGCTCAGGACTTTGGGACCAGCCTGGGCAACATAGTGAGACCTTGTCTGTACTAAAATTTTAAAAATATTAGCTGGGCGTGGTGGCACACGCCTGTAGTCATAGCTGCTTGACAGACTGAGGCAGGAGGATTGCTTGAGCCCAGGAGGTGGAGGCTACAGTGAGCTATGATTGCACACCACTGCAGTACAGCCTGGGTGACAGAGTGAGACCCTGTCTTGAAAAAAAAAAAAAAAATTATCATGAAATTGCAGCAATTCAGCCACATCTTTAGGTTACACTTCTAATTCTAGTTTCTAGCTGTTTTCCCCACTTCTACATTTACTTCCACTGAAGCCCCTCAAAGTCATCCATGAGGGTTAGAATCAACTTCTTCCAAGCTCTCGTTAATACTGATATTTTGACCTCCTATGAATCATAAGTGCCCTTAATGGCATCTAGAATAGTGAGTCCTTTCCAGAAGGTTTTCAGTTTACTTTTCCTAGATCCATCAGAGGAATCACTACTGCAGCTATAACCTTATGATATGTATTTCTTAAATAATAAGACTTGAAAGTCAAAAATTACTCCGTGATTCATGGGCTACAAAATGGATATTGTGTTAGCAGACATGAAAACAACATTCATCTGCTTGTACATCTCCATCAGAGCTCTTGTGTGACCAGGTGCATTGTCAATGAGCAGTATTTTTAAAGTTATCTTTGTTTCTGAGCAGTAGGTCTCATCAGTGGGCTCAAAATATTTAGTAAACTACTCTATAAACATACATTCTGTCATCCAGGCTTTGTTGTTCCATTTATGGAATACAGTTAGAGTAGATTTAACATAATTCTTAAGGGTCCTAGGATTTTCTGAATGGTCAGTGAGCATTGGCATCAACTTACCAACTTAAAGTCACCAGCTGCATTAGCTCCTAGCAAGAGAGTCAGCCTATTTTTTGAAGCCAGGCATTGACTTCTCTCTAGCTGTGAAAGCCCTTAGATGGTGTCTTCTTCCAATACAAGGCCCCTTCATCTGCACTGAACATCAGTTGTTTAGGGTAGCCACCTTCATCATTGATCTTCTGGATAACTTGCTGCAGCTTCTACATCAGCACTTGCTGTTTCACCTTGCACTTTTTTTTTTTTTTTCTTTTTTGAGATGGAGTCTCACTCTGTTGCCCAGGCTGGAGTGCAGTGGCATGATCTCGGCTCACTTCAAGCTCCACCTCCTGGGTTTATGCCATTCTCCTGCCTTAGCCTCCCAAGTAGCTGGGACTACAGGCGCCTGCCACCATGCCCAGCTAATTTTGTTTTTGTATTTTTAGTAGAGACGGGGTTTCATCGTGTTAGCCAGGATGGTCTCTATCTCCTGACCTCGTGATCTGCCCACCTCAGCCTCCCAAAGTGCTGGGATTACAGGTGTGAGCCACTGCACCGGGCCCACCTTGCACTTTTAAGTAATGGAGACAGCTTATTTCCTTCAACCTCATGAGCCAACCTCTGCTAGCTTCAAACCTTTCTTCTGCAGCTTCCTCACCTCTCTCAGCCTTCATAGAATTGAAGAGAGTTAGGGCCTAGCTCTGTATTAGGCTTTGGCTTAAGAGAATGTTGTGATTGGTTTGCCTTTCTACCCAGACTACTAAAACTTTGTCCATATTAGCAGTAAGGCTGTTTTTCTTTCTTATCATTTGTGTGTTCACTGGAGTAACACTTTATATTTTCTTCAAGAACTTTTCCTTTGCATTCACAGCTTGGCTCTTTGGAGCAAGAGGCCTAGCTTTCGGCTTATCTTTGCTTTTGACGTGCCTTCCTCATTAAGCTTAATGATTTCTAGCTTTTGATTTAAAGTGAGAGACATGTGGCTCTTCCTTTCACTTGAACACATAAAGGCCATTGTAGGGTTATTAATTGGCCTAATTTCAGTATTGTTGGGTTTCAGAGAATGGGGAGTCCCAAGGGGAGAGAGGGAGAGATGGGGGAATGGCTGGTCAATGGAGCAGTCAGAACACATACAACATTTTTCGATTAAGTTCACCATCTTATTTCAGTGCGATTCGTGGCACCCTCAAAACAATTGCTAACATCAAAGATCACTGATTACAGATGACCATAACTGATATAATAATAATGAAAAAGTTTGAAATATTGTAAGACTTACCAACATGTGATACAGAGACACAAAGTGGGCACATGCTTTTGGAAAAAATGGTACTGATGAGACTTTCTTGATGCAGGCTTGCCACAAACCTTCAATTTGTAAAAACTGCAATAAAGCGGCTGGGTGCGGTGGCTCACGCTGTAATCCCAGCACTTTGGTAGACCGAGGCGGGCAGATCATGACATCAGGAGATCGAGACCGTCCTGGCCAACGTGGTGAAACCTCGTGTCTACTAAAAATATAAAAATTAGCTGAGCGTGGTGGCATGCGCCTGTAATCCCAGCTATTCGGGAGGCTAAGGCAAGAGAATCGCTTGAACGCGGGAGACAGACGTTGCAGTGAGCCAAGATGCTGAGATTGCGCCACTGCATTCCAGCCTGGGCAACAGAGCGAGACTCCATCTCAAAAGAAAAAAAAAAGCAATAAAGCCAAGGGCAATAAATAAAATGATATATGTTCATACACTGTTCTTTCATTCACTGACATTCACTAGTGATTGCTCTGTGCTTGGTATTGGTATTGAGCTATGTATTAGGGATACAGAAAAAATAAGACTTTCTCCCTGCCCTGTGATGTACACAAGTCTAGCAGAGGGAAATAGATCCTCACATAAATAAGTGTAGTGAAGTGTTCGGGGCACACTGATAGCAATACTGTAGAGTACAGAAGTTGTGCAGAGGGCAGAGTGCTCATTTGTGAGTACAGAAGTTGTGCAGAGGGCTGTCAGGCTAGGCCTCATTCAGGAAGTCGTCCTGAGAGACTGATAGATGTTTGCCAGGCTGGTGAAGTGGCAAAGGGTCTCTTAAGCAGAGGAGCAGCATGAGCACATGCCTGACAATGTGAAACAGCCTGACCAAGTATGCCGTGAGTTCTAAGACTCATAGGACAGAAGTATTGTTTGGTTCTAGATACAAGGGAAACCCTAGCAAGAACTGCGATCTGTGAGTGAATGTCCTGCCCCTAAACAGAAGAGAGCACCCCTCACATTCTTGTCAGTCTTCTCCTTGTGAATATGTTGAAGAGATTAATGTACCTTGCTAGAAAGAGGCACAATTCTGCCTCAGAACTAGAGGCCTAGATACTGGAGGTTTAACGCTTCAAGAAATTGTTCCTGGCATTTAGGGAGAGCATGCAGTAGCGTTAACTTTGTTACAAATTGCCAGGTACCTCAGAGGGAGAGGCCTCATTTAAGTGGTTGTGAGAAGTTATACTCTGTGAAGGGGTCATCTGTCTTCTATGGGAATGTTCCCAACAGAAAGGGAGACTGTTGTATTTTTTTAATGAATGGAAAAATAGAGTCTTAACTTTTTCCACTAATTTAAACTAAAGGTTTCTTTTGGTTTTCTAGAGCAAGGAGTGGGCGTGTGTGTGGGGGTGTGTGTGTGTGATGTGCTGAGCAATCATGTATTTTTACTTACATCTTGTGAAATGTTGATTACCTAATGGCCAAAGCATTTGTTTTTGGATAGATAATTTGGGGTGCTTCTTTTTTTTTTTTTTTTGAGACAGAGTTTCACTCTTGTTGCCCAGGCTGGAGTGCAATGGCATGATCTCGGCTCACTGCAACCTCCGCCTCCTGGGTTCAAGCGATTCTCCTGCCTCAGCCACCCGGGTAGCTGGGATTACAGGTGTGCACCACCATGCCCGGCTAATTTTTTGTATTTTTAGTAGAGATGGGGTTTCACCATGGCCAGGCTGGTCTTAAACTCCTGACCTCAGGTGATCCGCCCGCCTCGGCCTCCCAGAGTGCTGGGTTTACAGGCGTGAGCCACCACACCCAGCCCGGGGTGCTTTTGTACAGAAAAATTGAGTGCTTTGCAGGGGAAGGGGGTGCTCTTCTACAAATATAGATTTGTGTAATCTCTGTAACCCCCTCTACAGTCATGATACAAAATCATTTTCTGTCTTTTTTTTCTTTAGAGAGACGGGGTCTTGCTCTGCTGCCCAGGCTTGAGTACAGTGTTCAATCTCAGCTCACTGCAACCTTGAACTCCTAGGCTCAAACGATCCTTTTGCCTCAGCCTCCTGAGTAGCTGGGATTACAGGCACACACCACCCACCATGCCCAGCTAGTTTGCTTTCTTTTTTACAGAGATGAGGTCTCACTATATTGACCAGGCTGGTCTCAAATTCCTGACCTCAAGCAGTCCTTCCACCTTGGCCTCCCAAAGTGCTAGGATTATAGGCATGAGCCACTCCACCTGGCCCATAACTGTTTCTTCTTCTTCTTCTTTTTTTTTTTAAAAACGTTTAAGTTCAGGGGTACATGTGCAGGATGTGCTGGTTTGTTACGTAGGTAAACGTGTCATGGAGGTTTGTTGTACAGATAATTTCATCACCCAGGTATTTTTTTTTTTTTTTTTTTTTTTTTTTTTTTTTTTTGAGGCGGAGTCTTGCTCTGTCGCCCGGGCTGGAGTGCAGTGGCCAGATCTCAGCTCACTGCAAGCTCCGCCTCCCGGGTTTACGCCATTCTCCTGCCTCAGCCTCCGGAGTAGCTGGGACTACAGGCGCCCGCCACTTCGCCCGGCTAGTTTTTTGTATTTTTAGTAGAGACGGGGTTTCACCGTGTTAGCCAGGATGGTCTCGATCTCCTGACCTCGTGATCCGCCCGTCTCGGCCTCCCAAAGTGCTGGGATTACAGGCTTGAGCCACCGCGCCCGGCCATCACCCAGGTATTAAGCCTAGTATCCATTAGTTATTTTTCCTGGTCATCTCCCTTCTCCCACCCTCTGCGCTCTGGTAAGCCCCAGTGTGTGTTGTTCCCCTCTGTGTGTCCGTGTGTTCTCATCATTTAGCTCCTACTTATAAGTGAGAACATGCGGTGTTTGTTTTTCTGTTCCCACGTTAGTTTGCTAAGGATAATGGCCCCCAGCTTCATCCGTGTCCCTGCAAAAGACATGATCTTGTTCTTTTTTATGGCTGAATAGTATTCCATGGTGTATGTGTATCACATTTTCTTTATCCAGTCTATCACCGATGGACATTTAGTTTGATTCTGTATCTTTGCTGTTGTGAATAGTACTGCAATGAATGTACATGTACATGTGTCTTTATAATAGAATGATTTATATTCCTTTGGGTATATACTCAGTAATGGGATTCCTGGGTCAAATGGTATTTCTGGTTCTGGGTCTTTGAGAAATCACCACAACATCTTCTACAATGGTTGAACTAATATTCACTCTCACCAAAAGTATAAAAGTGTTCCTATTTCTCCACGGCCTCGCCATCATCTGTTGTTTCTTCACTCTTTAATAACTGCCATTCTGACTGGCGTGAGATGGTATCTCATTGTGGTTTTGATTTGCATTGCTCTAATGATCATCAATGTTGAGCTTTTTTTCATGTTTGTTGGCCACATAAATGTCTTCTTTTGAGAAGTGTCTGTTCATATTCTTGGCCCACTTTTTTAAAGGGTTGATTTTTTTCTTATAAATTTGATTAAGTTCCTTGAAGATTCTGGATATTAGACCTTTGTCAGATGGATAGATTGCAAAAATTTTCTCCCATTCTGTAGATTGTTTACTCTGATGATAGTTTCTTTTTGTTTGTTTGTTTGTTTGTTTTTTGAGACGGAGTCTTGCTCTGTCGCCAGGTTGGAGTGCAATGGCGCCATCTCGGCTCACTGTAACCTCCGCCTCCTGGGTTCAAGCGATTCTCCTGCTTCAGCCTTCCAAGTTGCTGGGACTACAGGCACATGCCACCACACCCAGTTAATTTTTCTATTTTTAGTAGAGATGGGGTTTCACCATGTTGGCCAGATGGTCTCGATCTCTTGACCTCATGATCTACCTGCCTTGGCCTCCCAAAGTGCTTGGATTACAAACATGAGCCACTGCGCCTGGCCTCTGATGATAGTTTATTTTGCTGTGCAGAAGCTCTTTAGTTTAATTAGATCCCATTTGTCAATTTTTGCTTTTGTTACAACTGTTTTTGGTATCTTCATCATGAAATCTTTGCCTGTTCCCATGTCCTGAATGGTATTGCCTAGGTTTTCTTCTAGGGTTTTTATAGTTTTGGGTTTTACATTTAAGTCTTTAATCCATCTTGAGTTAATTTTTGTATATGGTATAAGGAAGGAGTCCAGTTTCAGTTTTCTGTATATGGCTAGACAGTTCTCCCAGCACCATTTATTAAATAGGGAATCCTTTCCCCATTTCTTGTTTTTGTCAGGTTTGTCAAAGATCAGATGGTTGTAGGCGTGCAGTCTTATTTCTGGGTTCTCTATCCTGTTCTGTTGGTCTGTGTGTCTGTTCTCATACCAGTACCATACTGTTTTGGTTACTGTATCCCTGTAATATAGTCTGAAGTCAGGTAGCATAATGCCTCCAGCTTTATTCTTTTTTTTTTTTTTTTTTTTTGAGTTGGAGTCTCACTCTCTTGCCCAGGCTGGAGTATAGCAGTGCAATCTTGGCTCACAACAACCTCTGCCTCCTGGGTTCAAGTGATTTTCCTGCCTTAGCCCCCTGAGTAACTGGGATTACAGGTGTGTGACACCATGCCTGGCTACTTCTTTTTTTTTTTTTTTTTTTTTGAGACAGAGTCTTGCTCTGTCGCCGGGGCTGGAGTGCTGTGGCCGGATCTCAGCTCACTGCAAGCTCCGCCTCCCGGGTTTACGCCATTCTCCTGCCTCAGCCTCCGGAGTAGCTGGGACTACAGGCGCCCGCCACGTCGCCCGGCTAGTTTTTTGTATTTTTAGTAGAGACGGGGTTTCACCATGTTAGCCAGGATGGTCTCGATCTCCTGACCTCGTGATCCGCCCGTCTCGGCCTCCCAAAGTGCTGGGATTACAGGCTTGAGCCACCGCGCCCGGCCCTGGCTACTTCTTATATTTTTAGTAGAGATGGGTTTTCACCATGTTGACCAAGCTGGTCTTTAACTCCTGACCTTAAGTGATCCACCCACCTAGGCCTCCCAGAGTGCTGGGATTACAGGTGTGAACCACCACACCTGGCTCAGCTTTGTTCTTTTTGCCTAAGATTGCCTTGGCTATTGGGTTTTTGGTTCCATATGAATTTTAAAATAGCTTTTTCTAGCCAGAACCATTTCTTTACCTCAAAGAAAACCTTCTTTCATGCTCTCATTTTGTGGTCATACCCTCAGCTGACTGCTAACCCACGGCAGCCACTGATCTGTTCCCTGTTCCCTATTTTATCTTCTGGAGACTGTCATATGAATGAAATAATAGAGTATGTAATCTTTTGAAACTGGCGTCCAAATCGTTATATGTATTAATAGTTTGTTCTTTTTTTAACTGCTGGATAGTATTGTGTTATATGTTTGTTGATCCATTCGCCTTTTGAAGGATATTTGGTTATTTCCAGTTTGGGATGATTATAAATGAAGTGCTATAAATACTCATGTACTAGTTTGTGTTTGAACCTAAATTTTCATTTTTCTATGTTAAATATCTAGGAGTTGAATTGCTAAGTCATATGGTAAATATATGTTTAATTTTATAAGAATCTATCAGACTGTTTTCCATAGTGGTTATATGATATTGCGTTCTCACCTGCTACATGTATGAGAGTTCTAGTTGCTCCACATTTTCACCATCACTTGATACTGTCATTTTTTTTTTTTTTTATTTTAGCCATTCTAACATGTAGTTTTATTATTTTTTATTTTTTTGAGATGAGGGTCTCACTGTTTCACCAGGGCCGGAGTCAGTGGCATTACCATGACTCACTGTAGCTTCAACCTCCCAGGCTCAAGTGATCCTCTCACCTCAGCCTCCTGAGTAGCTGGGACTATAGGCACGTGCCACCACACTTGGCTAAGTTTTTAATTTTTTGTAGTGACAAGGTCTTGCTATATAGCCAGGTCCAGTCTCAAACTCTTGAAATCAAGCAATCCTCCACCTCAGCCTCCCAGGTAGCTGGGACCACAGGTGCGTGCCACCATGCCTGACTAACTTTTTGAATTATCAGTAGAGATGGAGTCTCCCTGTGTTGCCCAGGTTGGTCTTGAACTCTTGGGCTCAAGCGATCCGCCTGTCTCAGACTCCCAAAGTGCTGGAATTACTGGTGTGAGCCACTGGTGCCTGGCGGTTTCTCACAAATAGCACCTTGTGGGATTTAGGAATGGTAAGCAATTGAATTGATATATTATGATCTAGTCTTCTATAATCCTCTCCCTAGATATAAATTGCCCTTTTAGCAATGAGAAGGGATTATTTCCTTTGTATTTGGCATAGTGAGTGGGGGAAGGGTAGAATTAAATTGGGCTGGAGATTTAGGCTAGAGCCTCATCATATAGGGCTATATGTAGGCCCTAGATTTTATTTCATCTTCTAGGGGAAGCAGAGTGTTTTGAACAGAAGAATTTTTAAGGATTCCTTTGATGACTACATTATAGAATAGATTGGAAAATGAATTGTAGGGAGTCTAAGAGAAGGAGGGAGACTACTTAGTAGACTAAATGATCACGAGATGAGTGATGATGGTGACATAGGCTACGGCTCGTAGTAGTGGAGATTGAGAATAGATTTTAGATCTGTTTTGGAGGGAGAATTGATAAGAGTTTCCTTATGGTTTGGATGATGAACTATAAAAGAAAAGGAATTATGAATGACTCCTAGATTTTAGTACTGAATAACTAATGGATTTTGGTTTTATTTACTAAGATACAAGTTTTCCCAAGAAACATGTTGATATGGGAGGTAGGAGTAGAATCTAGCGTTCCTTTTGGCTGTTAAGTTTGAGATACCTATTAGAAAGCTAAATGGAGATGTGGGCAGTGTAGATACAGGGCTCTGGAGTTCAAGGGGAAGTTTTGGTTGAAAGATCCACTTTTAGGAATTATCACTATATGACAGTCTAAAGTCACCTAAGGAGAGGATATTGGTAGCAAAGAGGTCCATGGACTAACCCCAGGGGACATGCCAATGTTTGGAAGTCCCATAGAGTACTCAGTAAGAGAGACTGAAAAACTGGTGATCTGAGAAAGGAGGAAAAGCAGAAGACTGTTGTCCTGGAAATCAAGTTGAAAAGTGCTTCAAAAAGGGGAGAATTCAGATGTTTGTCCAGTTTCTTTCATTCATTTAGCAAATGTTCTTAGTGCTTTCACTTTATAAGACTCCATGGATAGATCCGGCAGTCATCAGGACAGAGAAGATTGTTCACGTAGAATTTACATATCTGTTTTAAGGATTTCAGTGTGAAGCTATATAGGGATTCTGAGAGTCTATCTATCTTCAGCTTTAATTTATCCTTAAATTTCAGGAAGCTGCCCTTAAACTCTCATGATGATCACTAGTTTTCCAAGTTTCTGCAATGAGCCATCAATTTACAAGAAAGAAAGTTTGGTAGTCAAATTCATGTGGTCCAGAATAGCAACCACTGAGTGTTACAGATACATAGGTCATTTAACGGCCAAATGAAATGCAGAGGCAGCTGTAGTATGGAGGTTACTTATACAAACATATACAAATTACTTTCCTTCTCTAGACTCAGTTTCTCCATCTGTAAAGTGAGGAGGACAAACTAGTTTATTTGTAAAGTCCTCTCTGGCTCTGAAATTTAATGGCTCCATAATCCAGAACTAAGTAATTAGAGAAGTCACAAGGGACTGAGATATATAATAAACATCAACCCTCAGAGTCAGTAATACTCTTATCAGTGAAAAACCTCAGTAGCCAAATCAGCCACTAATTCAGTATCTGGTGATGGAATCTCAGATTTTGACACTTGGAAATCACACCAGTGAAAGTTCTGGGATTTTCTTTGGAATAGACTCAAAGAATGTTTTTGTGTGGGAAAAAGTGTGCATACACTTTTCTTAAAGGATATTATGGCTCCTCTGGTTTAGCTGTTTGGTATAATTGCACTGAGTGTATTTTCACCTCTCTAATAGAGGCCTATAAATTAAAACTCAAATTTATGGAAGATATTTCTATAAAGAACTATGGCCCCTGGCTGGAGAAATAAGTATAGTCATAATAAAATACAATTACATTTGGTGTTTTGGTTTTTTAATAGAGATGAGGTCTTGCTCTGTGCAATCGTGGCCTCACCACAGCCTCACCTCCCAGGTTTAAGTGATCCTCCCACCCCACCCTCTCGAGTACCTGGGACTACAGGCACACACCACCCCTGCTAGCTAATTTTTAATTTTTTGTAAGATAGTATCTCCCTGTGTTGCCCAAGCTGGTCTCAAACTCCTGGGCTCGGATGATCTTCCTGGCTTGGCCTCCCTAATCTCAACTAGGATTATAGGCGTGAGCCATTGAGCCCAGACTACAGTTATTGATTCACATCTCCATTTACCAGCACTCTGCAAGTCTTTTACCTATTTTAATCTCTTAATTCTCACAAAAATCCAGTAATAGATAGGTTTATAGATTAGGAAACCGAAGCTCAGAGACATTAAGTCACACAGCTAAAATAATGACTAACTGGGATACAAAGCTTGTGGTTGCTTGGCCGGGCGTGGTGGTTCACGCCTATAATCCCAGCACTTTGGGAGGCCGAGGCAGGCTGATCATGAGGTCAGAAGATCGAGACCATCCTGGCTAATATGGTGAAACCCCGTCTCTACTAAAAATACAAAAAATTATCTGGGTGTGGTGGCGGGCGCCTGTAGTCCCAGCTACTCGGGAGGCTGAGGCAGGAGAATTGATTGAACCCGGGAGGCGGAGGTTGCAGTGAGCCAAGATCGTGCCACTGTACTCCAGCCTGGTGACAGCGTGAGACTGTCTCAGAAACAAAAAACAAAACAAAACAAAGCTTTTGTTGCTTTTACTTTTGACTCACAGTTATAGTAACAATAAAACAAGAGAAAAGAAAACTTTAAGGACAACTTACTGTGAAAGCTCAGTAAGTAAATGTTGGTTCTCTAATCCAGGCAGTCATCCTGAACTGCAGGTAGATGTAATGGGGAACAGTGAGGCTACTGAGAACCAGATATGTGACACTGCTGTGATAAGATGCTTTTCACTACCTGACTATACCTGCTAGGTGGGCAAACCCAGTAGGCCCCAGGCATGCAAGAGTTAGAAGCTCACTCAGATGAATCCCTCGGAGGCACCCTGCACTTTACAATTCCTGGGCGCTCCTTCATACATTCCTACTTAGTTCTCATAGGAACTTTTTAGGTAAAGTCACTGTCCTCATTTTACTGATGGGTATCCTGAGACAAACTGGTGACAATATGATAACATTAATAATAATAGCTCACATTTTTGAGCATTTACTATATTCCAAGAACTTTACATGTATTAACTCTGTTCACATTACATGTAATAACTCAGTCCTCACAGTTACGATGTGATAAAATTACTGTTGTTATTCCCAGTTTATAGCGGAAGAACTGAGGCATGGAGAGACTGAGCAATATAGACTAAGCCATGTAGATTAAGCAATATGACACATTCCGTAAACGTTAAAGCTGAGATTTAATTTTTAATTTTTAATTTTTTTGAGACAGTCTCACTCTGTCGCCCAGGCTGGAAGGCAGTGGTGTGATCTCGGCTCATTGAAACCTCTGCCTCCTGGGTTCAAGCAATTCTCCTGTCTCAGCCTCCTGAGTAGCTGGGACTACAGGCATGTGCCACCATGGCCAGCTAATTGTTTGTATTTTAGTAGAGGCAGGGTTTCACCATGTTGCCCAGGCTGGTCTCGAACTCCTGAGCTCAGTCTGCCCACCTCCGCCCCCCAAAGTGCTAGGATTACAGGCATGAGCCACTGAGCCCGGCCACAGCTCAGATTTTAATCCAGGCAGCTTGACTTCACAGCCTACACTCTTAATCACTATATACTATATTAGGTTTTGATAGAGAAATTAGTGACCAGCCTGAGATCACAGGCCTAGCTTAATCCTCACCAACTTTGTGTGAAGGTGGGGAGTACAGATGGGTAATATAGGCGGTGGGCTTCGTTTGATTTCCTAAAACTAAGAGGGAAAGCCCGTATTTCAATAGGCAGGAACATCAGAGTGACTCAAGGTGATAAACAAAGTCTGTGTTTGGTGCAGAGACCTAGCTTACCATTACAGGCTGTGAATCGGCAAGCTTAGCAGTAGAAAATAAAAAGGACTGAGAGATTTGAGTTACTGTACACTCAGGACTAATCAATAATATTAACCCATTGTCTTTTATGCCATTGTAGAGTGTATATTTTATACCCTAAACGTTATAAATTCTATTGTATTCATTTAAAACGTAGTATCTAAAAGAGAGTGGGAACAATGATCTCCCTCTCTTTTCTGTACTCATCAAACCACAGTCGATTCTGAGCATGATATTTTCAAATGGCCTTTCCAAGCAAGAATATGTCCAGAGGAAAGGCGGATGGCCAGCCAGTATGATGAGGAAATGATATATAAATCAGTTGTGGGACTAGGGGTATTAAACTCCAAAGGCTGTCAGACTCTTGGTGGAAAAGGGGAGGGAGCAGGCTTGTTCAGGTTGCACAGTCTCCAAAGATTAAATGAAGACCAGGATGTTTTCATTGCAGGGAATTACATTTTAGCATCAAATAAGGAAGTAAGCTTTTTATCACTGGAGGTATTCAAGCTCATGTAGGAAAGTTACTGTAAAAATGCAGTTATGAAATTAGATAAAGGAGTTAAATGACTCTGCTAAGGCTCCTTCAGTAATATTATAGTTAAGATTAAATTCTTACTCCTTATCTAGTATTCTTTCTACTACCTTCTGCCTCTGATCAGAGTGGTATCTAGCAGGTTTGAAATCTAGAAAGTGTCTTGAAACTCTGAAACCCGTGTGATAATTTCTAATATGACAAACATATAGGTGCCATTCATTCATTCATACATCCACCCATTAAGCTGTTATTTTTGAGCACCTACTTTGTTAAGTCTTAGGATATAAGAGTACGCAGGACATAGTCCCTATCTTTGAAATTTATATTCCTGGTGGAGAGAAAGGGTTAATATCTGCTTTTATCATTCAGCAATAAATAAATATTCCAGTGTCAATACATATTTACATATTGATGTTTTTAACACAAAAGTAGTACATACTTGTGCTAAAGAGATAATAGAGTAAAAATGTCCTCTTGTCTGTTGTGTGTGCCCTTCATTCTCCCTCTCTACTCTAATCACTGATAATAGTTTGGTAAATTTGCTTCCAAACTTTTATCCATGTATATACCAAAGCATGCATGTGTATGTTCATATGTATATATGTTACGGTTTTAAAAAGCAGTGGTTTTTAAGATGTGTCTTATCCTTTTTAAGTAATTGCTTATTCCATTGTATATGTATGTTAGTTTAACTTAACCATTCTCTTCTCCCATAGATTAATATTTAGGTTGTCCAACTTTTCACTATTACGGACAGTGTAGAGGCTGTATTTAAAAAGACTTGGGCATAAAAATGTGGAGGAATATAATGAAGATAGATGTCAGAAAGACATGCCCTATGAAATACTTTTAAAGGGAACACGAATGTTGGCTTCCTCAGTAAATAGTTATTGCGTAAAAGAGAAAGCTTAGGGGACTATGGTTGTTGTCTTCTGTGAAAGGTTGTCCCATGGGGCCTCAGAGAACAGAGTTAGGTCTAGTAGGCAGAAAGTCACAGGGTGAAAGATTTCAAGTTAGAATAAGGAAGAACTTAATAATAGTCTAAGCTGTTCTGTAGTTGTAAGATAGTGAATGCCTCACTTACGGAAGTATGCTAGTGTTCATTCCTTAGGTTAGAGTAGATGATCTCTTGATACCCCTTTAAGCACCGAAGCACTGAAATTTTACCCATGTAGGAGAAATTACAGCGTTCACAGCACTCTTCAGACAAAAGAGCTGAGGGCTTCCTACTTCGCCCATTTACTATTTTCAGATGAATTACCCAGGGGTTGGGGATGCAGAGATGAGTTTTCCTCCAAAGACTAGATCCCGTGAGCCTTCTTTTTTCTCACCCCATTGTTGCTGTGAAGATATTACAAGTTGACAGCTATTTTTGGTTTTAAAAGTTTCAGCTTAATACAACCTTGAACCATGAACTGTTCAGAACAAGCAAATTGCTCTTCCTGTAGCGTCTTAGATCTCCAGTTTGTCTATAGTTTGCCCTTAGGAATTTCTAGAAAATTCACCTTGCCTGTTTTGCCTATGGAAATGCTTCATTATAGAAGTACTGCTGACACCCAATTAATTTGCCAGAATTCCTTCCACTGACATGTGCGAACATACCACAGATCTCCTCCACTAAACTAAGTCCACTGTGGAGCAGAAAAGGGCAAGAAACCAGGTTTGATTCTCACTTTCTTCGTGTGTTCTCAATTTGTATGACCTTGGGTAATCATTTCTCTGTGATTCAGTTTCCTCACTTGCAAAATGGAGGTTCTCTCATCAAACATATTGGAAAGAATAGTCTCTAGCAGTTGTTCCTACCTTTTTCTTGACATTTTGAAATCTACCTCCTTCCCTCCATGTTCTTGAAGTTGTCTTTAGATGATTCCTGATGATTAGTGACAAGATTAGTATGATTGCCATACCAGGCCATTATTGGAGCCTTGAGGCAAAAGGAAAATTCTAGTGATAGTCATCTGTTTAAAACTTTTTCGGCCGGGCGCGTTGGCTCAAGCCTGTAATCCCAGCACTTTGGGAGGCCGAGACGGGCGGATCACGAGGTCAGGAGTTCGAGACCATCCTGGCTAACACGGTGAAACCCCGTCTCTACTAAAAAATACAAAAAGCTAGCCGGGCAAGGTGGCTGGTGCCTGTAGTCCCAGCTACTCGGGAGGCTGAGGCAGGAGAATGGCGTAAACCCGGGAGGTGGAGCTTGCAGTGAGCTGAGATCCGGCCACTGCACTCCAGCCCAGGCAACAGAGCAAGACTCCGTCTCAAAAAAAAAAAAA